>NC_136704.1:23356969-23485157 GCF_947650265.1 Symphodus melops | reverse complement strand
TACATGTGTGTGTCAGTAATTCATCTTTCCTTAACAGTCGTTTATGCTGACCTGTTTGTTTTTTTTTTTTTTTACTTTGGGGTCAAGAGAAGTGCCAATATACCAAATCCTCGTTTGTCAAAGCTAACGTGGTAATTAGCCCCCCCCCCCCCGGTTCACTTCTTGACCCCGGCACGTTTGGAAGAGGTGCGCTTTGACACGGCTGGACGATATATCGAGTTTTTAGGATGCATCAATTTTTTTTTGTAAACAAGACACGGGGAGAGACGATATCTTCACCATCGATAAAGTTTATGTTGCATTAAAATAACGATAGTCGTCTGTCGAGCTGCCAGTTTAACTCACTGTCTCTCCCTCTTAACCCTGCTCCTCTCCCTCTCTCTCTCCCTCTCTCCCTCTCTCTCTCTCTCTATTTATTTTACAAGACATATGGAGATATGAGGTTTGGTCCATATCACCGTGGTGGACATGAAGTACAGCCTGATCGATGCAATCGTTCCTCTCACTTGCGTTCCCAATTCACGCTGATTTTAGAGGTTGAGTGTTTTCTCTATTTTTTTATTTTTTTTTTGCAGACGGGAATATTCAGAGTCAGCTGGATAAACAAAACTCTTTTGAAGGACAGATTGTTGGGGGGGAGGAAGAAGGCCTGGAGTGCTGTACGTTCAGGGTCGGCTGTTTGGATCCGTCAGCACTAAACTCGCTCCTCGAACAAATGTTCTTTTATTGGTGTGATTCTCAGCAGATCATAAATGATGCTCCTGCTCCTCCCGTCTCACCTATTTCAGTTATTCTTGGAGGACAGTTGTGAAAACATTGAGAGTGACAACAGAGGAACAGAAGCCGCCGTCAGCTGACACCTCCAGCCTGTAATGGAGATACAGTGTGAGGACGAAGGGAGGGGGGGGGGGGCGTCACTGTGGGCCCAGCACGCTCATCCTGGTCCTGATTAATGGAGCTGTCGGCGGGGCCTCGCAGGGGAAGAGCGGGGCTGTTTTCACATTTACCAAAGCCTGCATTTATTTGCCCACAACAGATGGGCCCCCCGGGGCCCCCGGCTCGTTTGCAAGTCCCCTGCCTTCTGTGCTCAGCGTCCTTCATCTTCATCAGTGAACAGGTTCCTGAGCACAGCCACCTGACCTACAGGTGACCTCTGAGACTGTCCACCGTCACCAAGTTACTGTGGAGACGACGTCATTACTCTTAATACTGCAGAGCTCCTTCAGGATCCACAGGACTCTTTGTCTTCTGTTTGTGTGGAGCTTTTATTTATGCTGCTTCATGATCATGTATAATATAATCTCATTTTATTTCCAGGGTGACTTCAGATTATTGAGAGAGCGTTTCACCGTGGATCTTTGGATTCAGTTTGTTGGATGTTCAAAGACAAATTGAAATCCTCTATCTATCTATCTATCTATCTATCTATCTATCTATCTATCTATCTATCTATCTATCTATCTATCTATCTATCTATCTATCTATCTATCTATCTATCTATCTATCTATCTATCTATCTATCTATCTATCTATCTATCTATCTATCTATCTATCTATCTATCTATCTATCTATCTATCTATCTATCTATCTATCTATCTATCTATCTATCTATCTATCTATCTATCTATCTATCTATCTATCTATCTATCTATCTATCTATCTATCTATCTATCTATCTATCTATCTATCTATCTATCTATCTATCTATCTATCTATCTATCTATCTATCTATCTATCTATCTATCTATCTATCTATCTATCTATCTATCTATCTATCTATCTATCTATCTATCTATCTATCTATCTACTCTGTGGTTCAAGTTTGTAGGGATTTGTATATCTGCGATAAAATTAGCGGAATTAGTGATAGCCACTGGGTATGCTAACATCGGCCGATATTATTGGCTGGCTGATTTATCGGTCAGGCTCTTTTTTTTCTTTCTTCTTCTTCTCTTTTAATTTGTAGATTAAAAACCCAAACAATCATTCAGTGGAGAAAGTAATCAGCAAACAAAGAGTGAAACATCGCATCAACGTCACCCATCACGATACCTTTTACTGTAGTGCAGCATGTGATCAATCCTCCACCACGTCTGTCAATAAAATACATTTAATCCAGTGACTGACGGCTCCTCAGAGGATTACATTTCAGGAGCATCTCAGACAGAAACAGCTTAGCTTCCAGATTTTCCTTCTTATTTGAGCGGCACATGTAGTGATCCAAACACTGGAAAAAGTAGGAGTAAAAACAGCCAATTAAACATTTTCTGCTGTTAGCCATGTTGTGTTTGTGTGCCAGATTTTTTTTTTGGTCTGAATAAAATGATGCACTTGTTCTTGTAAATCTAATCTGCCAAATGAGACAAATGTAGCACCAGACTGGGAGACGACGCCTCGTCCCAGAAGCGTCTGTGCTGTGCCATGTTTCGTGAGCGCTTCATTCACACAGCAGATTGTCTTTGTCTGTCGGAGAAGAAAAAAAAACAAAAAACCCACTCGTGATGAATTCGACATTTTAGATGGAGAAGACAAGTTTTTAAGACTCGTTGGTAATTGTCACAAATGGAATCCTTTTGTTTCGGGCGTCAGATTTGGGAGAATTGAACGCGTCTTATCCTCCTCTTTCCTCCACCGTGACATTGGACATTGTTTCCTCTTCCTGCTGATGGCTGTTGTTCTTTTCACTATCAGGAAGCAGCAGCAGGAAGATGGGACATCTTCAGTTGCTGCTGATTCACCACAGATTAAATAGTTTCCTCCGAGCATGAGATTGCTTAGTTTCATTCGGTTACATTACATGTATGCCATATTCCTCAGTGCATGCCATTATGTGGCTGTTTGACTGTATAGAAGATAGTCTTTGATGTCTCAGAGCTGCTCTTTACATTTACACTCGGCCGTGTCCAAAGCATTGGTGACAGATTTAGCAGAACCCTGACAGCAGCTCACATTTAGTGAAGGCTCTCTTCCTCATGATTGTTTCCCCTCTGGGTTGACCTGTGACTGACCCAGGCCTTTTTTTTTTTTTCCTTCTTCTACTTAGCATGGAGTAAAACAGATGCTCCATTTGGGAGAATTAGCGAGATCTCCGAATGTAAACTGATTAAGGATTAGGAATAAGAGAGTGGAGTCAATCCTGCTCCCACAGCTCTTTTTCCCTCCACTGCTTAAGTCGCTTCTCCTTCTTTCCAGTCCTGTTTCTCCTCTTTCCTGCAGAGCACACCTGATGTTTGGCCAAAAAAAAAAACCCTCTTAGCACCTCTTTTTTGGCTCAGTTAGGGTTTAGACTGCCAGGGGGACCCAAGTTAAAAATGTGACACTGGTAAATTTGGGTGCGTTACTACAAAAGGAAGCAGCTTAAAGGCTTAGACTTAGCTGTTTTTCACACCTCCAGTACAACCTTTTGGCATTGACTAAATACAGGATTAATTGATTTAGGTAGTTAGCAAATTAAGCTAACTCTTGTCTCCATGGCTGTGTCCAAAATCACCGTCTACTCACTAAATAGGACACGTTGTACTGCCATAATTAAGTATGACAACTATTATATCCCCTATATATCAGGGGTTCAAAAACATTTCAGCACAGAACCCCCAAAATAAAAACACTGCTTGCCTTCACTGTCCCTATTTTACATGATTTACATTTTAAAGGGGACATATGGATATAAATCCCCTTCTACGGTGTTTTTAAACATTTATTTGGGTAACCTGAGTGTTACCAACCTACAAAATGTGAAATAAACCCATTTAGTCCTTTGTTTGTGGTCTCCACACGTCGCACACCTCGGAGACAAATGCTCCGTTTTAAATGTGCTCTCCTTGTGATGTCACAGTGGGATTCTAGTTTTTAAAAAAATCCCCTCCTCCTCTCCTGTGGTATCTCCATCTATGGACTCCACGGCCATCCCAGAGAAAACTTTTGCACAGGTCTGCCATTTTTTATGGGCTGGGGTCATTGCATTTAAAGAGACACACACACCAAAACGGAGCGTTCAGGGAGAGCTGGTTTCTACAAGGTCACAGGGGAGGACTGTTTGAGAAGGTGGAGAAGGGGGGATAATCTGTCCTCTTCAGTGATGATGAGCTTTGATTGGACTGTCATTCGTCAGGGGACGGGTGAAGAGAGTGGTTTCTGTAAAAACCTGCCATTACATGTCTCTTTAAATCCCACTCTCGCACGTCGCTGAATGCTACGCTCGCAGCTGATCAGACGGCTCGTTGTCTTTGTGTGTGCTTCACATGGTGAACCGGCCCACCTCTCCGTTTAATCTCTTTGGGCCTGAGCCAACTCTATATGCACAGATCGCCTCTTTTCACAGAGACAGCAGTGTCAGCATGGCGGTGCTTCTCTGTGAGCCCCCCGAGCAGACCCCCAGGTCACTGTCTCCCATGCCCTGAAAAGGAGGTTGAACCGTGAGGGACCTGCGCTGTAAAGTGTCCTGGTACTCATCAGCTGCTGGAGGTGTTTTGTCTACAAGATTTTTTTTTCTTCATTCATTCACTCCTGTGTGTGTGTGTGTGTGGGTTTGTGTGTGTGTGTAAGTGTGTCTTTTACATTAAACAAGCACGGGGCGGACATGTAAATATTTAACCTGGACTGTTTGAGAGAGAGTTCAAAGGCGGCGACAGAAATGCTCTTTCTTCTGATCCAGATAAAAGTAAAATTATTAAACTTGCACAAATAAAAAAAAAAATAAAAAAAAAATTTCACAGCTAAGCCTGTGCTTTTATTGTGTAGGGGCAGCGATAAATCAAAAACCTGTCTTTAATGTAGGACACCGAAGCTTCCTGTTTCACATCTCCCTCGAGTTTCCTGAGAGATTTATGTGCCTCTAATTTAGACACTCCTGTCATAAAGAGCCGGTTTGGTCATTGGTTGTTCCTCGAAAGGAAAGGCATGCTGGGACGCGATCGAGGACGGGGGTACAAAGGGTGCACATGCAGGGTGAAAAGTCACGGTGGAAAGGTGAGAGAGGTCATTTTTTCAGCACGAGCATGATCACTGCCGCGCTGGCCAACGCAGACGGGTCTCCAGACGCCGGGGTCAGAAAGGTCGTGACTATTTTAAAGAGCTGCACGAGAACAACAGTTAATGTGACGCAATGTGACTTCCTCATTTTGACCTAAAAAAACCGACTCATGCTCGCTGAACTCAACACATTTTAGAATATTTCGTCTTTATTTTTTCTGTCCATCGTTGAACATTTCTCATGTGTCACTTTGGTATCTTTACTGTACATGCCTCGACTGTCTCTGCTGCTTCCGCTGCATGCTCAGCCTCAGCTGCTGCCCTCGAGGCACAAAAAGTACAAGACATGCCTCGTGACATTTAGATAAATCAGATGTATCTTCATTATCTCAGGCATCAGAAGGGTTACTGCGAGGTCGAGCAGATGAGCTGACATCATGGAAAATGTCAAAGCTGTCAGAAAGACCAGAACTTCAAAAGACTGAAGGAAAAAAAAAAAGCCCCACACATATTCAATAACTTAAGAATGTAAATTCTGAGTAAAACTGAACGTCTTGCAGTTTCTTTTTGTTGTGCTCTCGTAGGAGGTTATGAGATAAAATGTGGGAAAACCCAAATTAAAATTCTCCCCGTCTTTGTGAGAACAATAATGGTGTCATTCTTACAGCAGGAAATAAACGCTCTCTCCCGTCAGAGCGCCGATGTGAGGCCGGGGTTGTTCATTAATCGGATTTGTGTGGGATGTTTTCTAATGAAAGGAAGTGAAGATGAAAGAAGAATAAACAGTTTGAAATTCCACGCATGCCGTTGAGAACAGTCGGCCTATAATGCGATCCATGGGCGAGCAGGAAGAGCCGCGCGCTGGAATTATCTGAAGAAAACAATCCATACTGAGGCGTTTAACAATTTCACACAAATATTCTCATTTCCTGAGGAAGTCATTAAAACAGTGCAGACTGCGGCTTATTATGGAGTTACTTTAAGACCTGATGTAACCTGTAAAGGACACGCAGCGTTTGTGTATAAATTTCTCCTTCACAGCTCACATTGTATTTACTTCTTCGTTTCACAGGAGATATTGTGCTGCAGTTTTCATCACGAAATGTTCGCTAACGACTAACTAAATCGAAGTTACCGTTAAGGCTTGCACACGTACGGAAAAATCCTGAAACGTTGACGATGTTTCCACGAGGAGCCGAGAACGTAAACGGCCAGATTGTTCGCTCGGACTTCAGCCGGAGACCCCGAGCGAGTCCAAGTCAAGCTGATGTGAGAACGCAGCAGGATATTCTCCGGAAATTCCCCTCCAGCCAATAAATAGGGGGGGGGGGGTTGATGTTTACATACTCTGACTGCTGCACGCTGCATCACTCCCATGATTCCCCGCCAGCCTGGTCGTCATCTTTTCTTATTGATCATTTGATCAATTTGTTTTGAAACTTTGTATTAGTGGACACTTCATGTGGGTTTTTTTTTGTTTATACTTTGATGCAATTTTAGATAATCAAGCATTCTCTATATCAGTTTCAGTAACCATGGCAACAGAAACATAAGTCCCAAACACCCATTATTGAATATTTTTTACTCTACTCTCTTGATTTTTTTTTTTTTTTACTTGTTTTGAAAGGCAGAGATGATGAAGCCTCCAGGCTCCACGTCATGTGACACACTTTCATGCATCCTTTGCACTTTGACCTGCTTCCTCAACTTTATTCAATATTTCTCATGACAGTGAGGAAGTTGAGAATTGCAGCTAGCCACAAACAACGGAAAAAAGGGGTTTACATCCCTCAGCTACTTTCACTTCAGATCCTGGAGTGTGTGAGTGTGTGTGTGTGTGTGTGTGTGTGTGTGTGTGTGTGTGTGTGTGTGTGTGTGTGTTAGAAAGGTGCCTGTCACCATTCACAAAAAATGATCGCTTCAAAAAGAGTCCAGCGAGCCAAGTTTGTGTCCGTCGTCTTTCCCTGGCTGAGGTTTCATGAAGGCCTATCGTTGTTTTAGTCGAGGCCGTTAAAGCCTCGTAAGTTCTCCGCTCTGAATGCTCCTGTCTCGCTCCTCTTTGTCCTCGCTCCTTCAGAGAGGGAGGAGGGAATTAAAAAAAAAAAGAAAAGCGGCTGTGCATTCATTCTGGAGCTGCACCTGTTGATTGGAGCGTACGTCTTTCCCATTTTACGTCTTGGATTTACGGCCCTCAGCTGGGGGGGGCGACCTTTTACTCTGCCTCTTTGGGAGAGCCGCAGCAGCTGTGATGACTTCACTGACTCCTCGTGTAAAAAGACATCGAGGAAAAGGAGGTGGAGGACACCCCCCCCCCTCCCCTTTCCCTCTTTCTACACCTTGAACCTTATAGCAGCCTGATTTGACACGCCGCCTCCATCAGCTGTTAGCATCTATCTGATTGAAGCATTTTCAAAGAAGTGGGGGAGATGCATTCATTCCTGCTCGTTCGTATCTTTTCATTTTATTGAAAGACAGACAGGAAGAGAGCGCTAAAAAGTCCCCTGTGTTTCATATGTGTGGTCTTTGGCAGCAGAAAAAATGACTTTTTTTATGAGAGCGGCAGCTGTGTGAAGAGAAACATTAGCAATGCTGACTCAGTACAAAGAGTCACTGAGAACTCGGTGCCAATTTCTCTGCAGTTTTTGGCAGAACGCGGGGCGTGTATGAAAGATCTCCGCGTTTGTAAATGATGATTTTAGGAAGTGCCCCATTAGAGAGCAGCGCCTTTCTCCCTGCTGGCTTCCCTCTGGAGCAGCTGTCGGTCATCGTGTCAGTGGGTAAATCTCTCGAACACGGGTCGCTAATGAGGCTGGAGCTCTTAGAGTGACCTTGAACGCAGCATGACGAGGTACGTAGCACGGCGCTCGAGATGTCCGCTTTTTAACCGATTAACATTCTTCCGTGACTAAGAGTCTCGAGATGTCATCATGGTGGTCTCTCGAACCCAGGGACAGTCCAGGTCAGACCTCTGACCCCCCCCTCTCCTCCTCCAGGATTATCTTAGCCACCGGTTAACCCTCATGTTTGTCGGTTCGGTCGAGAGGGGTTTTCGGGTAATGAGCTTGTTCTCGATGAAAGACGGGTCGCAGATCGCGGCCCGGAGCAGCCGCTGCTGGCGTGGTCGCTGCTGCACATTCCCGCCGGGTCACGTTTCAGTCCGAGATGCGGAGCAGCTGGAGACCTACGAGTTTAGTAACTGGTGACTCAAAGGGGCTGACGGTGCTTTTATTGAGCGAGTTGGAAGCAGCACATTGCAGATCTCATGTTCAACACCAACACTGTGACCGGTGCGAAAGTTCTTCTTGATTTGTTTGCAACTCAAAACGTCCTGCGAGGAACTTTTTTTTTATCCATGTGGGTTTTGGTGCCACCTGTGGACAAACCAGTACATCTCAGCTCTACGCTGACATGTCAGCTAACGTGAACGTGGAGTCAGACTCAGATGTACAGTAAAAAAAAGTCGTCACCACGACGCGTTCAAATGTGATGGGAAGAAAATGAAAATGTAGGTTTTTTTGGATCCGTGTGTGCGTCTTCACAGCAACATTAAAAACAGGGATTTGTTTTTTTAGGGCTGCAATAGTTCAACTTCAGGTTTAGCGTTACACGCACCACGTCAGCCGTGACCACGGCGTGATGTCTGGGAGATACCAGAGTGGAGAAGATTAACCTGTAAGGAACCAAACATGGGTAACTGGAGATCTGCTCCCATTTAAGGTTTTCAAGGCTTCAGTGAGGTGAGAAGATGCACGAGGACGGGGACGTGTTGGGACTGTGTCAGAGTCATAAGTTACACCGCCTCATCATTTCAGAGCTGCAGACACACGGCACTGATGAGCAGCACAGAAAACACGGTGGACCACCTCAAAGCAGCAGCTGAGGAGGGGGGGCATGTTGGAGAAGGTGTGTGTGGTCCGGGGAGGATGTGTGTGTGTGTGTGTGTGTGTGTGTGAATTATTTTTCAGCAAAAAATATGTTTAATAGACTTGGAGGGAGGGGATGTGATCAGAAGCAACCCCCCCCCCCCGATAATAAAGTTTGATTGGCTGTCCAGTCTGTTATCACAGCTTCAGAGTTTTAATGGAGGGCACGCCGCCTGCTCCGTGTGTGACCCACGTTTGCCTCCGAGCGCGTCGGTATCAAGTGGCTGACCTGCTTTAATCAGATGGAAATGGATTCCCCGCGGCAGCAGGAAGTGCTGGACCAGCTCTCCGGCCTTCGTTGTAGCCGAGGTGGATGTACGAGCTGCTCATTGTGCGGGAACGCCAAACGAACGTGCAGAACAAAAAGAGCTGCTGCACGCTGACTCGTGACTTTCCAGTTTTGGCCGGGCAGCCGTCGGATACCAAACCTCTGTAAATAGTGTGAGGTCACGTGAAAAGGAGGCGTGGTGCGAGGAGGCTCGTGTAACAACCTTTTTTTTTTTCCTCATGACACTCTACTGGAAATATGTTTTCTCTGACTCGTGGCGTCCCCGCTTTTTACAGCCTCTCAGCTGTCGACCTCTGCGTGCGGCGTGGAGGAGTTTTAAAGTGAACACGAGTCAGGTCGGGCAGTTTGTCAGTAAAGCTGGACGGATATTCTGTGTATGGCTCAAGTGTGTTTGTATAAGAAGTTAAATCAAGGGGCGGCTGTGAAGGCGGAGTCCGGTCGTCTCTCAACCTGGAGGTCGGGGGTTCAATCCCTGCAGCCCGATGTGGATGTGCTTCACACAGCAGCCTCTGCCATCAGTGTGTGAATGTGCAGGTGTGACTAGAAAGGCACTAAACAGACTACAAGTCGTGGATTATAGTGATTATTTCTCACGATTGGAAATGTTGGCTTCAGTGTTTTCAAGTTAAATCCATGAAAGTGAATTAATATCAAGACGTGTTTCTCAGTTGTTTCTTCTTTTTTCTTTTTTTTTTTTTTCAAAAATGTTATATTATGATAAAATAGTTCATAGTTCCTGCAGCATGGACTCAAAAAAAAAAGTTCTGAGAACTACAAAAAAGTTCCTGCAATTTGAAAACACCTAATATGAGCATCAAAGAGGTGAAATGGAACGATATCAATACTTGTTTTGTTACCATGGCAACAAAAACCGAAATCCTCTGTACGCACTATTAGTTCATTTCTTGTTTTTAATTAAAAAAAAAAAAATAATGTTTGTCTAGACAAACTCCTGCACTACTGTTTGTGCTATTTAGGCTCTCTCTCGCACGCTCTCTCTCTCTCTCTCTCTCGCTCGCTCGCTCGCTCTCTCTCTCTCTCTCTTACAGCAGCAGCTTTTGGTTAAAAATATGATCTGTGGTTTGTTCGAAGCTTCGGTACTCTCTGACAAACATTAAAACATTTTTTTTTTTTTTTTTTAAAACATGACATCAAAAAGCTTCAAAGTGTTGAACATTCTGAAAATGCAAAAAAAAAAAACTACATGAAGCCGTTTGATGAGGTCGACCAAGGTCGCACATGAGCACATTTTCATGTCACTGTTGATCAAGATGACGGTGTGAGGCGAACAGTCATTGGCTCTCTGTCCTCAAGGTTGTTCAGCATCTCTCTGATAGTATTAAGTGTCAAAACTCATAATTAGCATCCTTGACCTTTTTTCCACTAATAAGTGAAAAGGCAGCGACCTCTGGCGTTTACTGAACATGAGGTGACACTAACGCGTCACCTCCCTTATAGGTTTCAGACCTGTCCACATCCTCGTTTGTGAAGTGTCACCGTTCAGCTCCTCTGAACGTTGAGCCGGTTAACGGGCTCAGCGTCTGATGAAATGAACACACCGAGCTGTACGCCACGTGACGCTTTAACCCTTTAAACCTGACTTGAGTTGACGTCGGTTCCACCAGACTTTGGTCTGAAACCCACAGGGCTGTCGCGCTCGCTCGTCTGGTCTGGTCTGGTCTGGTCTTGAATTCGAGGAAATACCTCAGATAGTGAACGTCAACCTCAGTGTAAACTTTAAACGGCTAATGAGAGATGAGCTGCTACAAAGTGAGAGTGAATCAACACTTTCTTAGACATCTTATTGATTCATTCAACTTCCTTTAATGGCATCCCAGTGAAAATCAGCGATACGGCTACCTGTTTCCAGACCACAGTCTTGGTCTTTAGTTTGAGGAAATACCTCAGATAATGAGTGCAAACATCCCCTGATTAAGTTTGAGGATACAGTGCCCTACTTAGTGGTTTATGATTGACGTAAAAGGTATTTGAAGAATCAGATTTCTTGAGCTTCGATCCACTTTTGGGGGGGCGGCAAGTAGCTCAGTCTGTAGAGGTTTTAAACAGTCTGTCAATGTAATTTTACTCTCAGCAACCAATCAAAATCAAGAAGAGGGGTGCAGGACTTTTTATGTCAAATTAGTCAGAGAAGCAACCCGTCGTTTTACTCGAAGGTTTTATCTCATGCACACACTTTTTTTTTCTTCTTTTCTCCAAGGGTTACATTTCTAGGTGTAGCGCTGCTGCTAAGCCAGGACGCCGCTCTGTCCCATTGTTTTAACATTTCCTTTTGTCGAAATGTCCTTGAGTGTTGAATAAAAGCAAATGTTAAGAACACAGATCAATATGAAGCAGATTTTAACGAGCAAGAGAAGCGACATTAAATGACTTTTGTAACCTAGCAACAGTAAACGCTGGCAACACGCTCTCTCTGAAACTGAGGTAACCATTGCCTCTTTTTTTTTTTTTTTTTGTCACCACAGGTTTGTAAGTAGAGTCGTTTTATATTTGTGTGAGTGGAGAAATAATTCAGTCTTCCTACAAATCAAGAATGTAATAAAAGTCTTTCAGTTCGGCCCACTCAGGGGTTTTTACAGCTTGATGATGTGGGATTACTGGTACTTTGGGGGTAATTGTGTGATTGACTCTGTCAGGTTCTTTTGTTTTATGTTCCACTGTTGCTTTTTGCTGCTTTGCATTCGAGCCACTTAATAATGGAACCAGAGGGGGAACAAGTATGTAAATGTTGTTTCAGACAAACTGAGAAGCAAAAGTAGAACGATTGTTCTCTTTTCGATCGCTTGCTGTGACTAAATAAAAGCCTCCCAAGATGTTCAACACGGAACCGTTTCATCAGATAAACCAACTGTTGTGTGAGCAAAGAGGGCTGTTTATTGTCCTCAATGCCAGTTATCTGAATTTCACAGCCACTGTGACACTCATTCTCTCCCGACTCATAATGAGAAGGAGCGGCTCGTTTTTATCGGAGTTGAAAGTTTTTCTCGTTAACTTGCATTTTGACGCAGAGGTAAATCTGACACACAGTCATGTCAGGAGTTATTAAACACGCTGTGTTTTTGTTTCTGCTTTGTTTTGCAGGCCGCGGGGGGGGGGGGAGAGAGATGTTGCAGAGTCCAGAGTGCGGCATCACAGATGACTGACAGGACCGGTCTGAATGGGAAGGATGCAAAAGGTGGAAGCAGCTCATTCGCTTTTACTGAGTCGCAGTGAAACACACACACACACACACACACACACACACACACACGCACATGACACACACACAGACTGCGTGGCTTTAATACTCTCCACTTCCCCCTTTCTGTGAGAGGACTCAGAGACACCCTGAATGGGCCCCTGTGGTGATCTGCACTGTGGTCGGGAAGTACCCAGTGTTACAACTGTCACGTTGCTCTGCTTAAAGGGACAGTGATCACTTTCAGACACCGTCAGGACCGAGATGCTTCTCTCTGAATCAGTCACTGCACAATCATTGCAGGGGTCCAAGAGTCCGAGACGGCTAGTCAAGACACTCTCGTTGGTGTTTTTAATTAGACATAGAAGTAAAGTAAGAAGTTGAATCTGTCAGTGATGGATCTATAATGTGAGCATGCACTGCAGCTGAGTCGTGCACACCAAAAGTCTGTGAAGAAAAAGTCTTCCATATTTTCAAAACCCTCAAACTTCTCGATAAACCTGTGCAATATGTTATGTTAATGATCCACTGTATCAAAAATATGCATACAGCAAGTCTTAGAGCGTTTTTTCATACGATACGAGCGTCGATATTTTTTACAAGAAAGTTTGAAAATCTG
The DNA here is from genome assembly GCF_947650265.1 of Symphodus melops. NCBI lineage: Eukaryota > Metazoa > Chordata > Actinopteri > Labriformes > Labridae > Symphodus > Symphodus melops. The sequence continues at coordinate 23,472,158 of NC_136704.1, read as the reverse complement.
ATTTTAGACCGAAACCTAAGTTACCGACCCAGGTTACGTCCGGGTCTAGTCGTGTAGATCCAGGAAAGCCGGGGACAGTCGGGACTCCTCAGACCTCTTTGGTTTTTATTAGATTTTTTTTTTTGGTTAAAATATGCAAACCAGAGTGTGTCTCTAGAGACATACTTGTGATCGGTCAGGGCGAACGACTCCAGCAACATTTGATTGTTTGACACGCTTCAGTATTTTTCTTCTCCTTATGTTCATCCTCCGGTCTCATCACTCACGAGATCCCATTGAGCACACTTGAAGACTCAAATTGCCTCTTTTTTACTCCTTTTGGTGTGAATGCATCGACTGTATAGTAAGATATATTTGTTACCCCAATGAGTTTAAAAAACACTTGTTTGTTAAAACTGAAAAATCTCTGTTTGAATTTAATGTCCACATGGGTGTTTTCTTTTCTTTCTTCTTTTATACAGTTTGATGTTTTGTAAAACTGCACACTTATAAATAAATGTTTCAGTCGAGGACATGTTTCTAAGCCGTTTTTCTTTCCATAAGGGTTAAACAATGGTGTCACACACACACACACACACACACACACACACAGTGAGCTGGTGCTGGGATGTTCTGCATCACTGCCTTCTGTTTACAGCTGCAGAGAGTGAAAGCATTTAATGTGAACACGAGCTGCTCACAGGGTCATTTAGGAACACAGCGCTCTGTCCTGACCACCATCAGGTACTGATTCATGAACACGTCCTTGTGTCCATCACAATATCCCCTCCAATGTCATATTAAAACTGCTAGCTTGTAGCTAACTAGCTTGTAGCTAACTAGTTTATTCCTCCTTTTTCAAATGTCCAGATTAGATTTGAGCTTCGACTCTTCGATGTTACGTCCAACATTTTTCTCTTTTTCTTCTTCTCCCCGACTTAATCTTTTTGGGTCAGGGTTTGTTTTCTACCTACAAGTTATTGTAAGCTTTGTGATTCGTTCGATACGCTTTTAAATCAAGCATGCTAGCTACCTGAGCGGACTTTATGCTAAGCTAGCTCTGGGCTCACGCAGGAAGAGTTTTAATGATGTTTTCATCTGATGCTGATGAAGAAAGCGTTCTTCATCATGTCACAGTGAAGTATTTTAGCAGCTGAAGCATGTGGAGAAGTGCATTGCTCAAGGGCAGCTGGGTAAAAGGTAAACGTGAAGGCTCAGGAGCTTCCAGGTGTTTAGGTTCATTTGTTGCGCTTCAAACATTCCTCTCACTTCACATCAGCGGCGGGATGAATCGTGCTCACCGGACTGTAAATCCTTCATCTTGCTTTTTGCGAACATCTCTCATAACTTACATTCAGACGTCTCCGAGCTGCTCCGCTTGCTCAAACTCAAAAATGATTGCATCCGGAAACTCTACAAAGTGGAGCTCTCTTTCATGTTCATGTAAAAGAAAGGAGGTTAAACAAACACAAATCATTCAAATAAAAAACTCCCACTCCTTCAAATCAGGGCTTCAGGAATGTGCTGTCGTGCTTCACGTCCCACACAGGGATACCCACCTAGCAACCAGGAAACACAGACAACCTGCAGCTCTCACTCCCCCACAGAGCGGTAAAGGATGGCTGAGTTTCCCACCATCGTGTCACCTCGCCGTACAGGACAGTTGAACACACACACACACACACACACACACACACACATACACACACACACACACACACACACACACAGGGTGTAAATGCACTAATTATTCATCTGAGTGAAACGGGACTTTTTGTAATGAATCATTAAGTCAGTATGTAGTTTTCAGTCTCAGACAAAGACTTACTCATATATATATATATATCATCAGGTTTAACACCAGGTTGGTCTTCATAAAATAGAAATCACAATAAAGACAGTAAAAACATTTTAACCTTGACTTACAGGTTAACCTCTTTTGAAGGAGAGGAAAGCCCACGTTGACGCACAAAACTTTGATGCTTGTGGTTATTTAAAATGGAAAGAGTGTTATTGGTGGCGCGGGTAGCAAAGTGGTCATACTGCGTTCAATTGTACTTGAAACTGGGGAAAAAATTAAATCCAACTCAAAAAAAAAAAAAAAAAAGGTGCAATTTAACGGCCATTCAAGTCGGAAACTTGGGAAAGATCCATGAAGACCAATTCGGAAGCATAGACGTCACAGCAACATGATGGTGCACACAGAACCAGGTGAGCAGAAGGACCTGTTCATCGATTTAATAACTCAGATCTGAAGTTGGAAAAAAACCAACACAGAATTATCGACCTGCAATGAAACGCAGCGTGCTGTGAGTGCGCCCCGTGTACGAAGGCTGGAGTCCTCCAAGCGTGAAGCCCAGGTTCGAATCCCACCTGTGGCTCCTTTCCCGTCTGTTTCTGACTGTGTCCACTATCCTGTCTGTACTGTAGAGGCACAAAAAGCCCCAAAATAAAAAAAATGTCAATGTCCATATTTGGCTTTTTAAGCAAACAGAATCCTCTATACCTGAGATTATTCAGAGTATCTGGATTGGAAATCTATTTTCAAAAACTGTATTTCCCACCTGTAACTCTCAACCGTGCCGTCGTGATTAATTAGAAAGGTTTACTGCTTCAATAAAAGTTTAAAGAAAGCCGATCCCTTTTGTTTTTGTTGCGTAACAAAGTGAAGATCTCACGTTGACTGATCTCATCTGTGCTTCTTTTACAGCCCAGTAAACGTCCGTTTAACGCAGACTGACACGTCGTCCTCGGATTTTACACCGCAAGTAGGAGGTGAGGGCAAAGATGACGACGGTGAAGTTTAGAGCAAAAACAAACACAAGGCGGCAAATTCATCATTTAAAAAAAAAAAAAATCAGAAAAGTAAGAAATGTACAAAAAAAGTCGACAGAAAAGTCGACAGAATCTTTCTTTCCTGGCTACGTGATGTTTACTCATCAAACTTTAACTTCTGACAGATTTGATAAAAAATAATTGTAGTTTTTACTGTCCCATTGTGTTGTTTATTTTAAAGCTTTTTTTATGCCTTGAATGCAGAGACAGGACATTGGATAGTCAGAGAGAGAGAGGAAGGAGCGACATGCCGGAAAAGAGTCACAGATCGGATTCGAACCCGGGCTGCCCCCTCGGGTTAGGGTTCGCTTGATCGGTTTTAGTGACCACTTCAGGATAGAAACACTCAGGAGCTGCTCACTGAAATGAAAAAAACCTCACAGCCTGGTTTCGAGCTTTTCTTGGATTGACAGGAATCATAACAGGTTCATCTTCGTCCAGCAGCATTTTGAGCGTCCTGAATGTGTGACCCCATCGTCAGCGGCCGGGCTTCGCTTCACGCCCTCTTCTTTTGAAGTGTCTGCTCTGTTTGTTCACCAGCGCCACTCGTCTGCTCGCTCCCATTCAACAATCTGACACTCGCTAAATCCCTCACTCTCCGGGCCGCCGCCGCGGCATTGTTTGCGTTTTTTTAACACCAGGAGGTGAGAAACATGCCGTCTCATTCACACCTCTCGGGCCTCGATCCTGCTGCAGAGTTCAGTCTGCAGAAATAAGCTGCGACTTCTCACCTGAGTGCAAATCCTGCGTCCTGATTGGCTTTTAGTCACAGAGAGAACTTCTGCTCTTCTGTCCACATGGAAACAAAGACGTGGTCTCGATGAAGACAGTAGACGGTCTTTTTATAATTCCTCTCGTATAGAGTTACGTTTTCTCTGCGCTGGCTTTTTTGAGAGGTTTAGTTTTACACGAGTTCACAAAGGCACGCTTAGTGACATCACAGGTGTGTGTGGGAGTTCAGCAGCTTACACAACTCTGATTTAGAAACTGGAACCTGAAGTGAATAAATAATGTGAATTTGGACTTTTTAGGGAAGTTCAGCAACTGTATTCACTGCAAATTCTCTCGATTTGTGGAAAGCTGGAGAAATACACAAATATGTTAGCCTGGAGTAATCTCACTCGTTTGCAAATCCAAAATAGTCTCGAACATTTATTTTTTTAACTTTATGAACAGGTGCAGACCTCAAATTGTTTTTGATGTTATTTGATGGATAACCAATCAGAGCACCGACTCATGCAGTATGATGTCGCGGGTGGCGATACCAGGGGAAGGTAGAATCCCACTGTGACATCACAAGGAGAGCACATTTGAAACGGAGCATTTTTTCTCTGTGTTGTCAGACTTACACAGACCACAAACATCTTTGTAATGTCCCCCTTTAAAAAAAAAAACAACCTTTTAATAGAACTTTTTTGTGCCGTCCAACATTATTTGAACTGTTGTTATCGTGGGACCAAAGAAGGATCAGCAATGAGTGAGAGAATCAGCGTTTGCAGATAAGTGATCACACAGCTTTGTTGAATTTACCTTTAAAAACTTAAACAGGTTTGTTTTTGTCCCAGTGGACGCTGTAAGGTCTTAAAACATGTTGATTTGTATTTACTGTCTCCAAATGAAAAGTGTCTCTCTGACAGGAATGTGATCACCATTTAAAAAGTGATGATCGTGAAACAATAATTACACAAGCAGCAACAGACCTGAAACCACGACTCACTTGCAGGTGATGCATAACCCTAGTTTAGAGACAATTCAGGAAACGAACCTGAAACGGTCTCACTCACAGCTCTGAGGTCGTCCTTGAGAGTGTGAAGAGGAAAGTCAAAGTTTATTTGATCACAGGAAAGCTAAAATCTTTGTGAATCATCGTTACATGAAGTGTTAGAAAAGAAAGAGAGAAAAAAAATGTCACTTTAAACCCAGTGCAGTTACTCTGTGCTGCAGACTTTAAACTGAGAGGCGACAAATGAAATAAGGCAAATAACTGATCATCTACATTTCTCTGAGCTGCTGAATCATGAATCCATGAAAACACAATGAACAACGTTGTGAACTCTTGCCGCGGCGGTTTTACAACTCATTGACAAAGAAACCATCGTTGAAACTGAAGAGAGGAAACCAAATAAGTATCACCATAAGTTCCTCTTATCACCACTCACACCAGCACCATAAAAGGAGGGAGCTTCATTCACAAATTTGCACTCTCTGAACCCATGACAGCGCCCGCTAGCCCCAAAGACAACGTGGCGTGCAGCTTGCAGACGGCGAGGCAAATGTAGGCATGACAGGAAGGGGCTATATTTATATTTTAATGTACAGACATTCTGTTGCTAATGCAAAGACAATTCATGCAAATGCAGTGAGCCATTGATTTTTAAGAGATTTGTAGAAGCGCATGCAAAAAAAAATAAATCCAACTTTTAATCAGAATTTAAGATTTATTACCCTGAACTGTATTTAAAGATGCAGCAGCAGTTTCCATTACATGTGGCTCCTTGGATCACATTTCAGAGGTTAAAATAGACTGATTAAATGCTATATAAGTTGGTGACATAGTTTGCTGTGACTCTATAGCCCAGTATTTTTACTACTAAAGGTCAGAGAGGGTGTAGTGGGGTAAAAATAGAAAAAGCTCATTAAGCATTCGTATGACTCCATCAGCAAATCTTCAATTAAAATTGCTGCTCAGACCCCCAGCCGTTTAATCTCTTTATCTTCACGGTGTGATCCATGTCGCTAACGTGCACATGCGGCTTTATGTTTTTTTTTATGTTACTGCGTTTTTGTTATCTTCCCATCAAGTAATATTATCCCGCCGCCCTCACTGCAGATTATCTCTTTTTTTTCCATTTCGCTCAGATCTTAGATATTTCCCATAAGTCCCCTGAAGCAGAGTGTGTGTAGATGAAAACAGTGCTGCAGGTGAGTGTCTATCCCAGCGTTCCCAGGCTCGCTGTTAAAAAATAGTCAGACAGCTGTGGGAGGTCTCTGAGTGCCTGCAACTTGGCAGGAGTGCGTTCAAAAGTATGCCCTCTCCTAAGTCAAACACCAGCGCAGGCTGCTACATGCTCCCGTCCAACTGATCTGCCCGCCCACACATGGGAAAGCACTTTTCAGGAATCACGCTCCAGAGCTCTCCATGCCCTGCGAAGGCACTTTTATTTCATTAAAACCCATCGCTTTGTTTACCTTAAAAAGGTTCCTTACACTAACACTGTGTCCAGTAAAAGGCTATTAAGTTCCGAGGTAGATTTAAACAGAGCTCTCTAATCAAAGCTTTGGCTCCAGGTCACAAATAACGATGATACAACCCAAAGTGAATTTAATGCAGCTCATTCAGCCCATACTGCTGAACAAGCTGCAGCATACAGAGCCGTCACACGTTGCATAGACATAAACCACTCTGTCTCTAAAGCGCTGCGTCAAAAGGCCGTCTCATTCCTGCCGTTGAAATACAGGCTCTGTCACGCTCGGTGCTGCTGCTGAGCTTTTCACTTGTGTAGCGTTTTAATGTGGATGTATGACAGAGGAGTAATTGGAATTTATCCCAGAACCACGTCAGGCAGCCGGTCGGTCGCCGCAGTGTGCACAGGACAACTCTGTTAGCTATCGAGTAAATGAAGACTTTCCACAAGACGCCTGTGGGTTGTTTTGTTTTTTTTTCTCTTCATGAAAGCATGTAGAGAAAAAAAATACAGTTTTCTTCATAGAATGAATGTGACACAGGCGGAGAAGAAAGAATCAGAAAAGTAGCTTGAAACTCAAAATAACCTTTTTTTCAGAGAACAAAGCTCCTTTCATGTCCCAGTCTGTGGATTCTTATTTCCGTCCGCCGTTTTGGGAGCTTCACATATAGGTAAACTCGGACATGCATCCATAAAGACTCCCCATGGCGCTACAAAAATTGGGCTAACCTTGTCCCCCTATTACTCCTTTGTATCATCCATATGGACGCTGATTAGTCCCCTGGGCGTAAACATGTCGCTTTGAACAGGAAGTCCAGATAAGGTTGACGACACATCTTAATGAAAGACTGTAAATATGAAAGGACGAAGCCTGATTCAGGTCACCCGTTAAACTGTAAAAACTGTTTGTTTGTTTGTTTTTAAAGGGTGTGTATGTGACTTCCTGTTCTTCTGCAGCCAGGCCTCTAGTGGACACTCAAGGAACTGCAGGACTTTCTCATCGGCGAAATAATTTACCCGAGGTTGTTGCCGGATCTGAAGTTGCAAACGTATTAATTTCATAGTCAGGTTCAGTGTGGATGTTACATCAACCATCCATGACACACTGTTTGTCCTTGTTTGAAACATTCAACCCAACTTCGCGTAAAAGTTTGTCTTTACACTTACATCGTGTGCCTCCACGCCCAAGTTAGAAATATTTAACTTCTCTAAACCCTGCAGCACGACTTTCTGCTAAAACACTCCCAAGTTCTGTATTCTATTTGAGTTTCTCTAAAAGTGTTTGATTGCACTTCAGCACAGAAGAAACTCTCTTCACACCATCACACAGAGGAAGGTCGCTTCACACTTTCAGACAATCGCACCACGTAAACGCTCAACGAGGTATTTTTGAATTCATGAGAAGATAGTGTTTTACTCTGTGGAAAATGTACAGCCATATAGGTATTGAAAAATTCAGTTTAGCAAAATCTGTTTTGTTAAGCACCTTCACTCTGAGTCATGTTTAGGGGAAGTTCGCACTCCTTTTTTATGCATATAGTTTGGTTGAGGAAACTAGTGCTGCTTTTCTAAAGGTGCCATTTAGAAATCCGACTCTCTGCTCCGGGGGCCTCCCCCTTTTTTTTTTTTTCTTCTTCTCGTTTCTGCTCAGCAAAGTGTGCATCCACTCACTATCGTTTTATTAACCTCGATGAACCTTGGTGTTTTCTTCAGTTGAACGAGGGGGAAGGAGGGGCTTAAATACCACACATGACTCAAGACTTTTCTGGTTACTCTGTGTGTGACAGAAATGTGCGCACAGATGTCACTTTTTTTTATCTCCCCAGAAATCTCTGAATATGGATCTTTGTACAATCGTTAACATCAGAGGCAGAAGCAGCTGATCCGAGAGGATGCATATGAAAGTGGTTCACTCGTCCTCCACTCTTTCCACATGAACAGCGGGGAGCCGACGAGTGAATTACCTTAGCGTTTACACAGATGCTGACATTTAGACAGGGCCATGAGAAAGGGGAGAGACAGAGCGATCGGGTTGCAGGCGGTGAATCATTTTGTGCGCCTCAGATTCTCCTTGTTTATGGTGCAGTGTGTTGTTAAGAGCTAACATAACGGATGGCACAGCTCGCTTGTCTGTTTGCCTGCTGGGTTTGTGTTAGTAGGTGTCACTGTTGCTCTCTCCCCCCCCCTCCCACCTCCTCCACCTCCTCCTGTTCCTCCCTCCCTGGGAACAGGTCAGCCAGGGAGGGTGTGAATCACTCAGAGCTGCTTTCTGACACAGCTGATGGAAGATAATAAGACGTGGAAAACAACACATCACTTTTTTTTTTTTTTTCTTCAGCAACCTTTATTGCTGGAGAGAAACTCCACGCTAACATTTAAAATTGCACAACATTTGAGGAAATTGCATCACAGCCTGTCAGAGGAAAGTGAGCGTGGATACTCTCAATGTGATGTGGTAACCCTCTCGATGCACGTTTAAGAATAAGTGTATCTTGAATGGCGACCAACACGGTCATATGCTTTGACTTTGCCGCAGCTCTCGCATGTTTATCACCCCGCTGACATTTCTAGGAATGGAGGTTGTCACGTCTTTGCAGAATGTAGAGCATGCTCTTTGTCGCTAAATTAAAACCTGCAGTTTCCTCTTCTTGGAAAGAAATTCTAAGATTCACTGCAGCTTTTTTTATTTATTTATCTTTTTTTTTTTTTTACTTTCCAGGAAGGCTACTTTAATGAGCTAGAGGTTAATATGCCTAATAAATTGAAAGATGCATGAAATATGTATCAACAAAACCCACAGACCAATTTGTCCAAGAATAATTGAGGGGATTTTCTTTTTTCATGAAGTCCCTTGTGGCTGCAGCGCCCCAGAGGGTGTCAGCAGATTGAGGTATAATTTGGGGAACGAGAGACACCTCCCATCCTCCTTCTTTTTTTTTTTTTTTAAACCTCCTGTCCTTTCCTGCAGTTCATGCACGGGTTATCAGAATTGCAAATAAAGCAGGCCAGCTCCTTTAATCAGAATTATTAATGCCGGAGCCTTTTGAAGTTCACTCGGAGGGGATGCGCTCCTCAGACGAGCAGGGTGAGATTCTTCTCTTCGACTGCTTTGCCAAATCAGGGTTCTGTGTAGCAGCAGTATTAAAACAAATATCAGTGAGGATGCAATAAATTCAAGCCCCCTCTAAGTGCTTATATACATGCTTGTGAAGGGTTTATTTACAGCAAATGATAAAAGATGTAACACAGCAAAGTTGAAATGTGAATTATTCAACATGTTTGCTGTTTCTGTTTCGACTCTTGCATCTGAACCTGAAGCCCATGTCTGATAATAACTGCAGCAGCCAGACAGTCTCATACATGTAGATGGATTTGTGCACTTCTTCATCCACATGCTGACTTCAGATTGAAACCATTCACACTTACAGGAAACACTTCACTGTCACTCAGCGGTATCTGAAGTCGTGAAGCTGCTCGTCTGCACTCCCCCGACGTCGTTTCCTCCTCGCCTGTCGTTGTTCTCACTCTCTCATGTTCCTCGCTTTGGACACGAGCGTCTGCTAAAAGAATGATTTGTAGGATTTGTATGAGAGACGAGCGGACTTATCTTGGCTCATTCAGACTGAACGTTTCCCCCTCGCTGCTTCACTTGCTATTACAGCGGGTTGCAGGCGGATCAGCCATAGGACACAGTCTTCTTGTCTGCTATCCATCATGTACATTTCAGCCGTTTTGTTGATGTTGGATCAGCTCTCCGTGTTTACGGAGAAGTGGATCCAAGAAATGTTTCGAGGGTGACAAACAGACTGCGTTTGTGATCAACCTCTTCAGTGAAATGACTTTCTTTCGTCTGCTCTGCACACAGACACACCAGCTGCTTTGTGTAGTCTTTTTGAGGAACCATAAGTGTTTGTAGCAGTTTCATATTGCACGTGCTGCCTACACACACAAAATGAACCAAGAATACAACATTTATAACTTTATTAAAGAACATTTTAAGCTGTTTCATTGAGTATTGAGTCATTTAAATACCTATTCTAGCCCCTTTCACATTTGTACTTCTGGCCTTCCCGGCGCTTCACACGTCTTTCGCTTTTATATTGTTGCTACATGTTATTCCACATTTCACAGTATCAACAAAAGAGCTGCACAGAATCTGAGCATGCAGCAGCTTTGTTACGTGCACAAAGTTTATCCACATGATCATCCCTGCCCAGTCGCTCACGTTGAATGTTTCATCTCGCCTCACGACTTCTTGTGTACATGTCACTCGGGTGCTGGCGAGATAAAGTCCGGACGCAGCTGCAGTGAAAATTTTAGCCCTTTGCTCATGCACTTGCAGCTCACCTGAAAAAGCTTCTGGAAACTTTCAGTGTGTGCTGTGCATGTGTGAAAGGGGCTTCTGTGGAGGCACATCACTGCAGGAAATAAAAAAAGGTCCATATAACCATCTGAAAGGGGGCTTATAGCCACACTCTGTAGTGGAATTTGAAATACTCCATACTCGTTAAATCAATTCTCCCACAGGGCTTGAATAGTAGTCTTAGGTTGGGAACCGGAGGGGTTGCCAGTTCAAGTCCTGGTGTGGGCCAGGTTTTAGGGAAATGGGTCTGTTCTCTTCTCGAGCTCGGCGACTCCTCAGGGTGCAGCACCCTCACTCAGGCGTCTCTCGTTACTGCAGGTCCATATAGGATCCATGTGGATTTACAGTAAGCCCAGTTTATGTGTGTAGCATGCCTTAATAGCATTCCCCTCACGGGATAAAGGATTCTTCTAAGTCCAATTTACTGGCCTAATCAAACAACAACCGTAGCTCAACTTAACTGTGCATGTAAACACATTGTAAATCAGCAACAAGATTTAACGTTGGAGAGTTTCTTTCAGGACATATTTTATATATAAAACAAGCAAAAACAAAGAAACCACGCCCTCTTTGTGGATGCTACATAAGGGGGTTAAAGTAAAAGCAAAAGCTCAGAGTAAAGAGGTTTCTGGTGCATGCGGCATGTGGGGAGTCATCTCAAATCATCTCATTGATACTTTACATCCTGTGTGAGATCACTGCTGATTCAGAGAGCATGAAATCCCCTGAGAGACAGTGAGATACCATCACAGGACTTCTTGATTCAATCCGAAGTACAGCCACATAAATCTGTACATTTTATCCAATAAGAAACACTCGCTCTGCCCGGTGGAGTCTCAGACTTTGTGGAGACAAACGGGCCTTGTGACGCTCGCGAGAAAACAGCTCAGCCTCACACACACTCACAGAAACCACAATTGCATCAAAGCTTGTAATTTTCAGCGCAGTGGCGTTAAGGCATCTCCCATCCAACGGTAGCGCCTGTTGTCCGGGATGAGTATAGTCCTGGAGAAGCAGCGTAGAATCATGTGCGTCCACAAATGACAGCTCAGGACCCAAAAAAAGACGCAGAGGTCGCAGAGTTCAACTCCACGCCGTCTGACTTTGACCGTCGAGTGATCAGAAGCTGCAGCAGGAAAGAGGTCAAAGAGGAAAGAAGATCTGATGAGTCACCATTCGGTAAATGACTCTGGGGGAATACCGCCCTCGACCCCATGAAGAAGCTTTTATTATTCAAACTGAATAAATCAATTATAGTCTTTGTTTGCAGTCAAAGCCGCGAGACGAAACCTTTTTTTTTTTTTTTTTTTTTTTTTTTAATATGCCGCCACATTCGTAAATAGACTGATTAGGAGAGCCGTGGGTGTGAGGATCATGTGCTGCAGTGTGACAGACAGTGAATGGCTGCCTGTGTTAGCTTACAGAGGAGGAGACATGCCGATGCTGCGTACATGAAGGGCCCTCTGTGTCTCCGCCTTGCACACAAGTATGCATCTGATTACTCATTTGGGACTGAAATAACTCAAAAGAGTTTTTTTGGGCTTCATGCCTCTTAAGCTAAACCCTGCACTGTTCACAAACGTGACCCGCTGACGTCATTTGTGTTTCTGTCCTCTCGGAGTAAAATACCAGGATCAGGAGTTCTGATCTGATTTATCGTCCCTGGAGAGTAGGAGCAGATAATCTGCATGAAGGGACTGTTCACATTTATCCTCAGACGTTCATGAAAACTGCAACAACGAGAGTCAAAACGCAAACAAGGAGACTTAAAACAACGGCAAAAAGACCTCGAATGAGGATGCAAAACCAAAAAAATACCAGAAAAGCTCAAAGAGATAATAAGAAATATATCAGAAAGAGTCGACAACCATCGACAGATTGATTAAACCAGTGAATTAGATACGCAGAATGACATGAAGATGTAAAGTGTCCTAAAAGAGACGTAAAACAACCACCAATATTACTACACAAGAGAAGCACACAAAAAAATGGAAACCGCCCAAGGACATGAAAATGACCACAAAAGCATGAAGAACCGAGACATAAACAGGCTTAAAGACAAATTTATATGAAGATGTAAAAATGTTAAAAAAAAAAATCAACCACAGAGATCCAAAAACCCAAAGAAGCAAAACAAAGAAAGAGTGACAGTAAATACAAATCTGCACGCACAAAGAGAGGGAAGCTAACGACCAAGGGGACGCAAAGTTTCTGCAAATTAACAACCCCCCCCCCCCCCCCCCCCCCTCCAGACCCCCTCCAGACCCCCCTCCCATGGTTAAGAAGAGAGTTCAAAGTCCGCATCAGAGTGAAATCCTGTCCATATCAGCAGAATGTGTCCCACTGCTCGGTGACAGTCCGGGATCGCCTGGCTTTCACATTTATCTGATAACTCGCCTGCATGATAAGTGCAGAAATGAGACAAAAAACATTTACATATACACACACACACACACACACACACACACACACACACACGCACAGCAACCAGGGTCAGTAATTACCCCGACTCGGGGCAGAGGTGCCCTTGAAGGTTCATAAAAAGCCTGTAAAATGAGGGGGCAAAAAGCGCCCCTGATAATTCTAAGTAGGCTCTTTAGCATTTTTACCCGCTTGACATGTCTTTGATGGACCGTCAAATATTCATGTGAGAGTGAGACTGCTGTCCCTCGTGGCCCGCTGAAGGTGTTTCAGCAGCTTTTGATCAGAAACCGACCGAGTGTGCACCGAGTGCGCTGTGAGCGAGTGTCTGTATAATCTGTTTAAATACAGCTCAGATGATACAGATGATACAGCCCCCGAACTCAGAGGAATAAACAGTGTGTTTGTGGAGATGAAATTCAGATGTCTTATAGCAGGTTCAATAAATGTCTCCACCAAAACAACCTGAGATGTCCTGATTTCACAGTTAAATCGGCAGCTCACGTCCCAAAATCAGTGGATTATTTTAGGTCTTTTTAAAGTGTAAGCATGAAACAATAAAACATTATAACTAAAGATAACACATGCAACCTAACCAGCAGCAGTATGACACCAATGTCATGTTATTTTTATTGTTTTCTGAAAACGAGCCACACGACATTGACTGTACTTTAATGGGGTTTTTTTAACCTCTTATATTTCGACACTTTCATTCTGTTGCCGTTCTTAAGTGAAGATCGAAGTTCTTCTTTTGTAATTACTTCAAGCCGCCACAGGGGGCGACGATGCACAAATTCCAAAACATTCGCGGCATCGTCCGGAGTTTTGAAAATGAAGCTGATGTGCTGTGTGAAAAACCTTTCAGGCCACAGAAACAGGAAATGACAAACACATCCGTTCCAAAAATCCTGTTTTTACAGCCGACATGGACACGGCTCAAAATGCACAAGCACACACGAACAACCGTAGCCTGAATAAATTACCGACCTCGCCACCATGACGTCACCCGTTGGCTTCTTGTCGCTAACACCAAAACTCAAGTCCAGTAAATGGCCGCCTCCATGTTGGTTTTAAGTACGCACGTTTTGATTGGAGAAGGAGGGGAGCGAGGGGTCAAAGCTATCAGTCATTAACTGTGGCTTTAGCTGGGACTGTCTGGCCCATCCTCTAGTGACCACTCGAGGAGCTACAGTTGTTTTTTTCTTGTTCTGCAATGTGTTTTTTAGTACCTGGACATTTCTGCTTGTTGACAACACACAAAAATATGTTCACACCCTTCACACAAGTTTCCGGCTCCTCTTAACCTCCTTTTTATGTTTCATTTGCCGGCTCATAAATCCATCGGGGTCCTCCTCCCCTCCCACAGTAGCAGGAAGCGGCTCCAGTCTCTTACACGAGAGTCCACCTGTGAACCTGCTTACCCTCCATGCCTGCCCTGTGACAGAGACCCACAGCTGCTGCACTGACGTCCCCATCCCTCACTGTCAAAACATGGCAGCCACCCAAAACTGTGTTCAGTAGTAGCAGCTTCTGACCTGGGAGCTCTGCCAAGGGCCCGGCACAGAGACACTATATGTACAATAGTTGTATCATTTGACACTAATCCCTGCTTGGCTGAATGTCGTGCCTGTGTGTGTGTGTGTGTGTGTGTGTGTGTGTGTGTGTGTGTGTGTGTGTTCGAGCATTTTTAATGGCTGCTGCTGACCTTCTCTTTCTTTAATTTGACTTTATTTAGAGCTCCGGTCCTAAATAAATTGATTGAATTACAGAGGGACTGAATGAAATTTCCGATTTGCTCTTTAACTAATCAGGCCTGAATGACTTTCTTTTAACAGTCTTCAGCAGGTGGACTGAATGGACCGGAGACTTCTGAGTACAAAGATCGCTCGGTTATGGTTCCCTAATCTGTCAGATTTATCTTTACGCTCGCTCATTTGCAGCTCGCTCTGACAGTTCCTAGATATGAGGGGCACCTTATGCAAATTGTTTTCCAACGAAAGGTAAACCCCTGCGGGCCCCAAAAAGATACTGCAGGTGTTTAGAGCTCGTCTGCAGGAGCAGCCGTCACCTCAGGTCGAGGAGGATCTGACAGCTCTTGCACAACGCAGCTCATGAGAACGCTTTTGATAAGAGGGGGGAAAAACGGCTTCCTGGGAATTTTAGGTGTGCTCTTCCTTCACTAATAAACCTTCAGATTCTTCCTCCGAATTGACACCAACGTCTGCATCTTTACGTCACGCTTTCTTTTAATCGCCCCGTAGTGGCAGCGGCAGGTGTGTAAAAAAGCAGCTACGCATCAGTGTGTTTCCCAGTACACATTTAGCTTCCGAAGCAGCGGGGGCTGCTGAGGCCAGAGAGAGGGAGATTGACCTGCGGCTTCACGTGTAACCGCTCCATGTGACGTACCTGTTATTGACACTGAGCATTCGACAGGGTTCCTGCGGGACCCTTGAACTTGAGAGTCGGTCCCTGGGAGCAGCACTGGAGGGCTGAAGAGTTCAGCACAGTTAATGTTCAACTCTTTTGATCTCTGCTGAGAAGTCGCATTCCCTGAATTCCTCACCAGCGTTTCGAAGCAGTTGAGAGACTATGAATGGCTCCACAGAAGACAGTTAACACACTCCCAGGCCTCTTTTTTTTTTCTTTTTTGCTTCGCTCACACCTTGGAAAAGGAGAGCTCGAGGGTTATTAAACTTCAGAGCTCACTGTCAGGAAGAGGTGCTGGAGTTGATTTGAACTTCTTGTTCATTTTATTCTCATTATATCCATTTCTTCCTTCAGAGACTTCACTGTTTTAGAGGCTCACCTGTTCCCCCTCCCCGCTGTGATCAAAGTGAGCAAACGACCAAGCGAGCCGCCACGTCAAATAAATCATGTAATCTGGGAGAAATCCAGAAATTATTGCCAAATACGATGACCTAATACTACTTTTTTTTTTTTTTCAGAATCTCCCTCGTCCTTTCGCTGAATTTGTTCATCCACTTGATCTGGTCAGAGTGACCTGCTGCTTTGAACTCTGGGTAAATTGAGCAACAGGTCAGGCTGAGTGATACAGGCCTGTTATCTGGAACAGAACAGAAACTCTTATCCTGAACGACGCAACTGTTTCCACTCCACGCTTCGACATTTTCTGCCACAGACAACCACGGTTACAAAACCTGTTTAATGACGATGAAGTGATCACAACAGGGGGAGGGGAGGGGGAGGGGGGGGGGGGAGGAGGGGGGTTGAACGTGTTAAGTAATTTGTTTAAAATATCGGCCATGTGGACGTCAGACTTTATACTCAGCAGATGTCAAAGCAGAGATGTTCAATTTACAGCCATATGAATAATCAACAGTACGCGCAGGGATGTCTGAGCGCCGCTGCGGTAAAATGCTGATTGATTGTGGGAGATGTTTTCTATTGTTCGAGCACCAGGCTTAGGAGGTTTAGTGTTAGAGTGATTAACTAATGGACGGACTTAATCCCAGGTAAGAGTCAGACGCTGGGGCCCGCAGCACAATGAGCAGCCTTCACTTAACCTCAACAGAAAACGTGGAGTTGCAAAGCCTCCGTCACCTGGCAGACTTCATTGTTGAGGGCCGTCTGTGCTGAAGATGAAAGGACTGGACGGGAGAGTACAGCTGACGGACGACTGCTCACACACACACGCCAAGGTCACAGACAATTAGAGTGACTTTGGTGCTGCATTACTGTTTTTGACATTGACAGCGACAGAGAGCTGCCACACGAGGATTTGGCAGAGCCTTTGTTTTAAGGGAGAAAAGACTTCTGGACCAGAATTATGGTGGCTCCCTAAGGACAAAAAGCACACCCGAGTGAGAGCAGAAACATTCAGTAAAGTTTGTTAGCATTGACCTTGACAGCGCTGTAAGAATAAAAGTTGTTCGCTTTTGGGAAAATTCAGGTTTTCAATTTTCAACCTGTTTGTCTGTTATAGCAGAATCGTCCACTTATACCTTCAAATATCTGATCTCGATCCAAAACCTCCAAGAGACCTCTTTGACCTTGATTCTGGATCATGTGCTCATGTTCCGGTTTGGACCATGTTGGCGACCCGGTTGTCAGCTGGCTGCAAATGCTCAAAATTAAAGAGCTTTTTGATCAATGTTTTTGAGTATTAATAGTTTATTTTGGCATTTTCAGGATTCAGAAAAAATGCACATAAAAGCTACATATACATGATGCATACGTGACACTAAGGCCAGGGTGAAATGTAATCAAACTTTACGAGAGAATCGTTTATGATGCACAATCAAAGCTCACAGTTTATGTGCTCACACTGTGCGGTCGGATGTCAAAGAGCCTGTCCTCTCCAACCTATACGCCTCCACTGGTCGTTTGTGCAAGCGTCAAATTACGAGCCATATTTACGTTTTAGAGTCAAGCGACCTCTAGCGGACTTATAAATAACCTCGATGTGTGTTCGTCATCGAATGACGTTTGACCCCTAACCAAAGTCCAAGCTAGTTAACTTCATCGTTAATTAGCGCATCTGAGAATGTGACGGTGCAGGGTGACGATTTACTGGCATTTCTCCGTTCGCCTGTAGGGGGCGCTAATTTACGAAACGCTACGGTCTCTACGGTCGTGTAGGTTGGAGGACTTGTTGGTTACTAACGTGTCAATCTGAGCAGGTGATGCAGGAGATGTGACAGTGGCCAAACCCCCCCCTAAATGATCTGACTTACATTTTTATTCAACGTCATAGTCGGACGTGCAACTCAAAAATCAGCCCAGAGTCGGTGTTTGTGCATGTCAGCAACATTGTATTCCTCATTTTTCTTTCTTTTTTTTTTTTTTACTGAATTGAATATCCAGATTACCAGAAGTGAAGGAAAAAAAAGGCAAAAACAATTCTGCTACTCGTCATGACAGAAAAGCTTTTTTTATGTGTATCGTAGAAAATATGTTTGACTTCAGACGGGCTGTTTCCTGGGACATCAATCTTTGAAAGTCAGCGCATAGTAAATGATGTCTGATTTAGGAGTGTGCAGCTTTCTCCTTCTTTCTGATGCGTGGCCACCAAGCAAGCAGCTCCTCGCTTCTTTTCACCTGTTTTCACACAAACTATACCTCCCACATTTAATCTTTGTATGTTTTGGGTAGACATAAGCTGCTATTGAGCTGATCGGATGTGTATTCAGTATGTCACAGTTTAACTGTCTGAGCAGCTTAATGCTGTTGTTTCAGAGCAGTTTTCTGATCTGACTGAGCAGCTCGGACAAAGAGATCGTTTCCAGGAGCTCCTCCTGTGTCGCACAACAAATGGCTTGATGGCTTTATGTGGCACCTTTGCTCTCACACCATATGGCTGTGAGAGTTTCCTGTGGGCAGTTTTGTCAGTTGGTCTGTCACTCAAACAGCCAAAGAACGAGACAAGCATCTGAGCATGTGCAGAAGGTACTGTCATCGCCGGGCCTGGGGGGCGTGGGGGGGGACGGTTTGAACCTGTGAGCTGATTGTCCGCCTGTGATGGGAGGCACCTTTCATGCTGACAGGAGAGGCTGAAGGTGGCGGCGTGGAGGTGGGGATGACCATGAGGTAAGGCCCCTGTGGCTTTACAGTGACATCAGGGGATTGGTGATATAATCCTCTTACTGTACTCTGTATGCTTTAATGGGTTGGGAAAACTTGGAGTGGACTTCCGTAGAGCCACATCGGAGGCAACAAAGAGAAACAAGACAAGTCTAGCTCTGACTTACCACACAGACTGGGACTCTCTGTTCTTTCCTTTATTTCTTATTGTATGGATGGCAGGCAGGGAGGGGGGGGGGGGGGGGGGGGGGGGTTAGCAGGGTTTTAAATCCTGCTATTAAAATGTGTGAGACCCCCTACAACCCAATAATTTAAATAAGAAGATTAAGGGAATACAAAACGTGATTCAATCTGGTGTATGTATATAGTATGTATAAGAAAAAACAAATTAGTATCATACTTTAGGTCATGAGGTTTCAGTGGCTTCAGAGACTTTTTGTTGGTGATTTAAGAGGAAAAAGAAGACGTATTTTATTAATCCCACGAGGGGAAATTAAATTTTACACTCAATACTGTTGAACACATAGGCTGACGTACACACACACACACACACACACACATGCACTAACAGGATGCTATATGGACATGTACTGAGAGGTCTCAGACTTCGGTGCTGAGCTGAGACCTTGTCAGTGCTCAGGAAGTGAACTGGCACCGATCCAGCGACACTAGTGATCGTGGTCAATTCTGCGTCGTTCAAATGGCCTTGTGTCGAATGGACAAATGGAAAATCTCTGCGTTTCAAGATTTGGGGACTTGAACTGATGCGGACCCTCCGGTTCCAAGTTAGTGTCATGAGCTGAACGTTCATGCTGATCTTAGCCTAAGCTAGCAGGAAGCTGCTAGCTAGCAGCAGTTGTGTGTTGCTATGGTGGTAGATGTATTTGTAAGGCTTCTTTGTTTGGAGAAAAGATATGGTGTCTTGAAATAGAAGCTGTGTGTGGTTGAGTCCCTCGCGCCCCCCCCACCCCACCCCACACGCGCTTTTTTGTACAACTGACGCTTTTATACGTCAGTGACGATGGACAGACAGCAAGTAAGGCAAAAGCAAGATGGGCAATGACATGCAACAAAATTTCCCAGCAGGATGCCGGCAGTTCACTGTGTGCCACCCTGAGGCAACCAGAGTGCTCATTACTGAATTATTAATGACGTGGACACTCGATAATACTTTATTTTTACTTGCTCATAAATCTCACCACCAAATATCTGACAGCTTTACGTATACTTGATAAAAAAAAATAAAAAAAATTAAAAAAACAGCCTATTTTTCCAGTAATTTATGTGGACTAGTCCTTTAATACACTTTCACAGGATTAGGGGTTGCAGAGTGAGCGGCTTCAAACTGTGAGATATGTCACCCACTCCCCACAAAGACTCATATTTTTAGGAGCTGCACATTTTTACCAAAAAAAAAAAAAAAAAATCCCCCAATGCATTCACCCCGAACAGCTTCCATGCAATCATCCTTCATAGAGACGTGGGAGTGGTGGAGGTGTGGGTGGTGTGGGTGTTGTGGGTGGTTGCAGGGGGGGCTGGATTCTGCCTATTTGAGGACTTTCAGTGCTGCTGCTGTTGCAGCTGCTGAATTTCTCACAGTAGCAATTTCAAGGACGCCAAAATGAATTACACATAGGGGAGTCTGCGTTTGGTAAAAATCTCTCCGCCTAATCCGCACAATCCCGTCCTCTTCGGCTAATTCCATATCTGCTGCAATTCAAAAAGAGAAACACACAACCCCTATGTGCACACACACTCCTGCGTTCCCTGATCCTCTCACACTCAGCCTTTATTTTTTAGTGCTTTCACAAAATATTTGGTGAGCCCTGATCTGTGATTTGCATGAGCAATAATTAGGAGGCTTGGGGATTAAAGGCACCGCAGTTAGCTTGAGTGAGGAGGCGCGCGGTGGGAGGCATTACTTAATAGACAAGTGCCATTCAAATGATAAAGCCATGAATAACAAGTGCTCCCCGGTGCATGTTCCTGACACTTCAGTGAGAATACTATACGAGCTGTTAAAGGTAGGAAACACGGGGAGAAAGGGAGTTCAGAAGATCTCAGAGAGCTGGTTGGCGTGTGTGTGTTTATTTATGTGTGTGTGTGTGTGTGTGTGTGAACCAGCAGTCTGTCTGCACTTGCTCCATCCTTCACCCTGCTCTTATCCCACAAGGCCTCGCTCCCTTTTCTCATCTGCCGGCGTCTTATCAGGGGACGTCTCGTCAGGGACACACGTGCCATCGTTCTGACACTGACCGTGGGTCATTGAAATGCAAACATAGAACACACTAAACCAAATGGGGTCGAAGAGCAGCCGCAAATATTTGGCCAAGACCTTTTTTTTTTTTTTTTTCCTTCACTGATGGAGCCGGCCTGTTTATGGTCAATGGAACAAGGTTAGAGCAGATGGCCATTCGGCATACGAAGCATTCGTTTGAACCAGCGTCCTCAAATCAAATAAAGCCAACCGCACTAAAGAGAAGAACAGGAGCCGACTGTCCAATCTCCTCTCATTAAATATTGATCAGCAGGAAGGTCAGAGTATGAGCTGGGATGAAATGATTCATCTTAAAACCAACAGATGAAGAAATATACGACCTTAAATGACTCATTGAGCCGCAGTTATTCCTAGAAAACAAAAAGGAGACTCGAGGTGTCAAACTGTGCGGCAAATCCTAAAACACAAGAAGCAGTTTTTTTTAATGAAATGTCATCCAACTGTGACAGTCAGAGCTGTCAGGCGAAGCAAAGGAGAGCAGCTCCCTCTATCTACCAAAACCAAAAGAGAAAGTGACTGACTGGATCTCACTCTGTGCAACCTGCGTCTGAACTTCATTCAGTTACATCATGAGCAACAAGAGTCTTCGATGTAAACAACGACAGCGTCCCCTCTCCCACGTTCAGCCCAAACCCCAAAACTCAGGCAGAAAATCTGTGTCTCATTTTTAATATTGGGTCTTATGAGTCAGTCATGTATTTATTACCGTTTCCACAAACTTATTTAGTTCATGTTTATTGTGTCGAGACAAGTTTACAGCTAATAAATTAATGCCACACACGACAACAGTTACAGCTGCAATTCCATTTTAATGCATGGGAATTTAAAATACATAAAAAATCAACAAACAGCACTGTGTGTGTGTAGGTGTGTGTGTGTAGGTGTGTGTGTGTGTAGGTGTGTGTGTGTGAGGCTGGCTCTTTGCTCGCTCTCGACCCCGTGCCCACACTCAAAACATGAGCTGAGGTCCGCTTGAGCGTGAAAGTGAGGGGGCGTGGCCTTTTTGAGGGAGCGCAGAGGGGAGGGCGGGGGTGCAGACGGAGCACTGAGAGAATGCTAATTTAAAAAATAATGCTAATTTTCAAAGATTACCAAGATTAAGTTTCTCATCTCATGTTTAGATTCGTGAACATTTTTTAAGTATTTACTATAAAATGTGTTTCTAATCTGCTAATCTTCACAGTTTATTTTTCAGGGTTAAAATCATTTCAGGAGGTTTTGTTGCACGCTCCATGCGGTGGCTGTTAGTCCTCGACGAAATGTCTGTGGGTTCAAATCCGACTTCGGCCCTTAGCTGCATGTCACCCCCTAACCCTGTCCTCCAAACACTTCCAGCCTCTCTTCAGCTGTCCGCTATCTAATAAAGGCAAAAAGACCCAAACAAAGAAACTACAACAAACTTTATATAAATCAGGGAGTCAAACTGCAAAACATTTTTTAATCAAATTATCTTTAAAGAATGTCTTTAATCGATAAACAGCACTAAACAGACATCATCATTTCTCTCTCTGTTTGAGCTTAAGCTTCTGTTAACACTTCATGATGGTTCCCTCGGGGGTTTTCTTAAAGACGCTGGGACCTTGAAAAAAGTTTTTGATTTCTCCTTGAAAATTAAAATTATTTAAAAAAATGTGATGGTCAACATAGTTGCTTTCCCCGAAATGTTTCTGTTGATTGATCCGATTTAATCCCGAGTAAACCCATTTTGGGTTGCTGCTTTTGGTCCAAAGTTTGTCAGTCCTCTGGGCCCCCCCCCCTTCTGGTCCTGGGCCCCAAGCAGTTGTCTGCCTTGTCTGGTTTGCTTGTTGACAAGCAGCGCCCCTGTGTAAACAATGGCAGGACATCCCATGAAGTGTTTTATGTGGACGAGCATCTCAGAAAAAAAGGTTAAGGTCACTAGAAATGCAATCAACAGTTTCCACAGATACAAGATGTTCATGGGGATTTCTTGTTTTAGAATCGAAGTCAGGGTTTTGTTTTTTTTTTGCAGTTTGTGGAGCAAAGTTTGTAACATTTGTGATGATCAGACGCTGAAATAAGCAGCACATCCAACAACGTGAACCTGCACGCCTCTGCAGGAGGCAACGAGGAAAACACCAACCAACGAGAGACGCCTTCGCTTCAGTTTCCTTTGAATTAAACAACCACAGCACCTTGAAATAGACACTGTTAGGTTTCTTTCTCTGTTCACGTTCTTCAGACATTTACTAAAACAAGAAGGGATTTTTTTTTTTTTTTTTTTTGAAAGCCGCAACAACCTCCTACGGACACTTTCAATTTTTCAAGAAAGGCGGATGTTCTGTTTGTCATTAAAGAGAAGATTTATCTGATAAAGAAACTTAATGTTGTTACTGAAAATGATTGATTAGAATCTAAATGATGAAACGTTCAGAAGATAAATAAGTGAGAATATAAAACGGACTCCTCTTCGTCAGACTCTTTTTAATCCCAGCTCATCAGAGATCGACTCTTTACAAACTCACTGATGTTCATCATCTGTTTAAATGTCCCACGCTCCGTTTAGCCTCTTTTTAATGTCCCTCTTTTCTCCGGTATTAAACTCTGCTCATGTTGAGAAGTTTCACTGAAGTCTGATCCTCTGCAGCGTCCAATCAGTGAGTGATATACGAGAAGGGGGCGTGTCTGTCAGTGAAAAGACTTCCGTGAAGTCAGCTCTCGTGTCTCCACGGTCATCGCTCCTCGGATCAGCCTCCTCGCTCCTCTCTCCTCCGTTCGCTATTAGAGCTTTGGGACGATCCTCAACATGGCGGCTTTGGAACTACTTCCGGTTCGGCCGAGGAGACTGCAAATAAGGAAAGTGAGACGTACCCTATGACTGCTGAGGACGTGGCGGCAAAAAGGCAAAAAATACAATCACAGTGAGGCGAAACGCTAAGCAGATAAAGTTACAAAACGAGGATGAACCTTGGCTTTTACGAACTCTGCTTGTTTTCAGTCTGAATAAATATTGACTGAATAAATGACATCAGTTGTGGCTCAAAACGGGAAAATTGTGCGATGTGATTAAAAGCTCCACATCAGCTCTATTGTACCTAAATCAACATGTTTGTCATAATTACAAAGAAAGCTTCTGGTTGATTCTCCATCTAAATGTTTTCATTTGGTAATGACTGATTTTCAGGAGTGTTAAATGATCATGAGGTCAGCCGGCTGAAACATGTTTTCTCTGTCACAACATCCCGTCTGAAGCGCTCCGTAGGGCTCCGAGCGCCTCGCTCCCTGGGAAATGATGCTTTTGACATTTATAGCTGCAGCATATCCGTCCCTGACGCACTTGCTGTTTGCTCTTTGTTTTATTGAGCGTGATGAGTCAGTCTTTCCCTTCTACTGTCCAGCGTGGACGACTCTGTTACCACGGCGATACATTTCCTCCAGAAAGGAGCTGCAGCGTGATTGATCAGACGGTCGATGTGACCCGCCGGCGGCACAGTCTCTGACTTTAAATGTGTCATTTTGGGGATTTAGATAATGATCTCAGACGGAGTCTTTTCACAGTGGAGGAAGTGTGTTGTTGTTTACACGGGAGAAATTAAACATGATGGACGCACGCCGGGACTGTTTCATCTATTAGACTTTCTTACAATCAGAGAGAATCTGCATCTAAGTTGTTTCACAATTTATATATATTATAAACATATAAGGGGAATAATATGTTGTTTAACCTGAAATACGGCCAGTCTTGAAGCAGTGAAGTGAAAATGAGTTCTCTGAGTCCCTAAATAAGTAAATCATGGCTGATCACTTGGAACAAAGAAAGCCATGTGGTGGAACAGTGGTCAGTGCGTGCGCCCCGATGTACGAAGGCTATAGTCCTTCAACCAACGTAGCATTATGGTGGCATTCAATGTTCGCACCTTGAGCAGAAAATCAAAAGAAACTGGACCCCTCACCCGCCTCTGAACCCGCCCACTTTTATTCAAACTGTAGAGGGGAAAAAAATCTCACATTGATTTAAAGAACCTGCAAACTGAATAATTATATTTCTTTGTAATTGCTAAATCATTTTAAATGTTCAGTACTTCTACGAAGGACAGATGCAAAAATCAGCTCTTCAGGTTGACACACCGCACATGCCGCTCTTCATTCACTTTATTGAATTCAGAAATGCAGTAAGTCATGACGAAGCAGAGCACACGGGTGCTGAGACACCAACAGTCAAACGTTGCAGCCGTCCATTAAACGTGACCACCAAAGCGAGGGGGGCGAAACGCAGGTGAAGCATCTCGGACATTTTAAAGATTCAAAGTTTGAAGTTCATTACGGACTCTGTAGTCTCAGCAGCTTTAAAGGTTAAAACTGACTGACGCTCAGCTCGTTAGCCATGATTAACAAGATTAAAGGGCCGAGATAAACTGTGTAGGAAAGGAGTACGTCTGGTGTTTGAAAGGATCTTAATATGTGCATTTGATCAGCAGCTTTTCATCTATGTTGGGTTCAGTCATTCATTAGAGCAACAGAAGTGTGAAAAGGTTTAGCCGACAACAAAAAGATCCATTAATCTAGCATCTAGCATTCCCTCATTTAGGTGCACGAGCGCCGTTTCTCCAGTGGACAAGTGGACCTCAGCTCATGGGTTAGTAACGAGCAGGGAGGCGTGTGATTGGCTCATCAGATTGGTACCTCATGGCAGACATTGGTGGAAGTTTTTACTGGCTTGCAAACTGCTACAGCTGACTTTATTTGTTCTTTATCTAATCTGTGTCAGGACCTAAAGACAACTAAAATCTTTAAAGGTGTATCTGGAGACTCACCAACCCTGCCTTTAACATCCAATCCGATGGGCAAGGTTACATTAACATCAACACAGCAGCATCCTGGGAGAAAGAATGTCGTATGCAGTAAACACACATGTTTGAATGCGTCATTACAGCATTATTATTCCCTCCTCTGCATGAAGGATAAGGCTGCGGGGGGTGAGTTGTGGTCCAGACGCAGAAAGGACGAATGCGTCCACCGCCAATAATAGTAATCCTAATGAAGCACCTAACCTAGCAACACACTTCTGTATGAGTTGTCAGCCCAGCGCTGCAAACAGCAGTGACGCAGGAGCAGCTCACTTTAGCTCCTCCAGCCAAACCGCTTGATTTAGTAAAAGGGTCAAACAGTGTTGTATTTTAAACTTGAATGGAGGTTTGATTGACTAACGTCAGGACGTCAAGAGAATCTGAAGACGGAGCAGGTTTCATGGCGAAGGGTCACTTCAAATTCTCTTTTCTTGAAAAGGTTTTTCTTTGCCCAAATGAAACCAATCACTTTGCTAGTCTCTTATTTTTGACCCCCACAGTTAATTGGCTTTTTTTTTTTTTTTTTTTCAAACTTTGTACGTCATTGAATTGCACTAATAGTTTTGCTTTGCTTGTGCGGTGATCACAACTCTCAAGACTCAAATGCTTTTTAAAACTAAGGGGAAACGTTTTTTTTAAACCTCTCTATCATTTACCTCCTACGGACCACAGCACTTGCAGGGTTAAGTGAGAAAAGATCTTTAGGTTAACTTTGTAGGACCCAAGCTTTGAATTTTCTCAAACCAACCCTTCTTTTCTCCAGTTCTGAAATTAGGAAATATTCACAGCCTGACACAAAGCTGTCTTTTTTTTAGACTTTTTTTGGCTGAAGCACTGCGGCCTGTAATGACTCAAAGGGAATCTGGCCTTTGTTTGGTTATCATCTGTGGCTTTAATGAGGATACCACACACCAACAGTATTTTAACGGGGCTGTTTTAAGGCCTAATGAAGGCAGCGTCGGGTCAGACTGAACGTTAATGAGGCGGGCTGCTCAGGGACGCTGCCTTCGATCGCCCATTAATCAGCACATTCCTCTAAGCTTCAGACACTTTCTATTTTGTCCCTATCTCTCGCTGTCTGTCTGATTTTCCCTCCTCTGTAATTACACAGCAATACTTCCCACTGGCAGCTGAGTGCGGGCTTTTAGAAAACCCACACACATGCACGCTAACCACCCGTTTGTACACTTTCCCCTCATCCTGTCAGGAACGGGGAAGAGGTTCATCACTCTCTAAGTCGAGCTGCTGAGCGAGCGGAGGCAGAGGAGGAAGACGTTCAAACAGACAGAGAGGGGCAGAGGTAGCCATTAGTGGAACATCTCTGTAATAAACGTGTCTCCACTGAGCAGAGACGGTTGGTCCTCGAGTTTCCTTTTGACTCTAATCCTGCTGAGCAGTCTGAGCGAGTGCTGACTGATAAGTGGCATCCATCCCTCCTGAACAGATGAAATGTTTCAAGCATTGTTTTGTGTGTGTGTGTGTGTGTGTGTGTGTGTGTGTGTGTGTGTGTGTGTGTGTGTGTGTGTCCTGCATGCACAGATTAACTGTTGAAAAAAAAGCAGTTACATTGTGCGGTGGCAGGGACAGATTGATAAACCAGCAAGATATGTTGATGTAGACAGAAGCTTGTTAGTAGGCTGCAGTTGAAGCTTTTGGCTCAGTATTTTTGAAGTGTGGCTGTATTAAGGAATCTATAGTCAATAGTATATTAGCAACAGTAGATGTTGGCTAGTGTGGGTTTTTTAAAGGTCACTTATTAAGTAAAATACATTTAACAATGTGTCTCGAGTCTGTCTTCAAACCCCCAAACTTCAGAAAAGTCCATCCTCTCCGTCTTCTGCCTGCTCCACTTTTCAGAAAACGTGTGCTCAAACAGGCCGTTTGGAGATTTTCCCTCCATGACATCACAAAGGGCAGTAGCCCCTCCCCCAGGTGGGTGACACTCCCACAGCTAGGTGTTTGTTCTGCCCTCTGAGTCTGCCTTCTCACCGTAAACAATAGGACATGGAGCGAGAAAGTACACCCGAGCCCTTCCAGAGAGGGGGCGTGGTCAGACAGCTCATTTACATATTTAAAGCTACAGACACAGAAACAGCCTGTTCTGAGCAGGGCTGAAATAGAGGGGTTTATAGACATGATCAAATACAGGATCAGAGTGGATTTACAACAACACACTTCACCCATTTTTGAGGAACTCAGAGACTTACTAACAATGGTTAAAAATTATAGTCTAATATATGACCTTGGCTAAATTACGTAGAGCAAATGACCTCACCTATACATAGCTGTGTAGCCTAGCTTCCATGCCTGCACTCTGGTTGGTCTCCCCTTAAAGAAGCGGAGCAGTTCAGCGTTTCATGTGTTTTCAGGCTGTTAAACTGCCAGCCAATGAGAAACAAGTATTATCCATTGTCGCTGTATAACAACACATCTACTGTCTGTATTTTAGAGTCACCCAATGCCATATTTTAGTCGAAGCCATCCGTACATTTTTTAAATATGCCAACAGTAAAAAGCCTTCACCAGCTTGAGGCACCTGTCAATCAAGATTTATAGCCCTCAGAGGAGAGATGCCCGCAGCACAAATCAATTGAACATATTGAGCTGTTGGGGGAAAGAAGTTTGCAGCCATGCTTACACCCCCATCTGACAGGTGTGCTACATAAAACTCAAAGTTTATACATCACCGCGCCGTAAAGCTGTCTCGTCTGCAGCTATTCAGCTCCCACACACAATCAGGCCGAACATCAAATCAATATCCCTCAGCTCAATTACCCCACCGTGACTGATGCTGAGACATGTACTGAGCTCGTAATAGAGTCATGACGGGGGTGACATCCGACCTCAGAGAGGATTTCATCTGGTTCTTTCCTTTATTACGCCGCTTCTTTCTTCTGCCTTTCATAAAATGGAAATTCACGCTGACAGCTTCTGAAGGACTTTAATTTCCCATTGTTCTCTGCAAAAAAAAAAAGAAGCTTTTTAAACAGTTCAATTGAATCTTTTCTGTGGGGTCTTTTGCGAATATTCGACCGCTTTCTCGCCTGATCAAACTAAACTGAAACCAAAGCAGTCCCTTTATCGCCCATTTTGGTGCAATAAATTAGATTCATCACAGGGATTATTAGGACAAGTCATTTGTTCTGAACGAGAAAGGTCATCAGCTGTCTTTCTACCTGTGTGGAGCTCAGATAGCAGAGAGAAAAATTCTGCCAACAAGAGAGATTATTGGCGAATTGCCTCTAAGTGGCTCTCAATTATTAAGCCAATTTCCTCCTCTTATGAATTTTGCTGTTTGAAAGCACTTACTGCGGCCATAAATCATCGCTAATGACACTGACGTCCTGCCTCCATAAAATTCGACTTAATCCAGCTTTACTGAGCTATCATGAAGTTATACAAGAATAACCAATCGTGGCACAGTGTTGGCAGCGGTAGGGAAATGTAATTATATCATCATTAGATATTTTTGCTAATGATTTGACTGCAGTGACCGTCCGTGGTGTTTACCAGGAGCTGCGACAGGTGTGGCTGTTGGTATTGATTCATTCGTAGAGCTGAGTGAATAGCCAATAGCCGAAGGTGGAGCTTTAGAAACACCCTCAGACCGACTGCTGGGAAGCAGGTGGGCGTCAGCTGCCCTCATACATCACAGCGCTAACAGCCTCTTCTGCAGACAGAGAGGGGGGAAAAAGTGCTTGAGGCAAAAGCTGGATAAAAATGTCAATAGAAATGAGACCAAAAAAAAAAGAGAGAGAGACAGAGAAAACAGAAAGAGTGAACAGCGAGGCCTGAAAAACAGATCAAACTGTAGAAGAGGGGGGAAAAAAAAGGAGGTGATGTAAGAAGAAAAAGCCGGCTGTAAGTAAAACAAAGGAGTCAGCTGCTGGAGTCGTGCACGAACAGCTGGTGCCAAAAACAGAGTTGAGGACAAAGTGGGTTCTGTTTGGACTGGAGTCGGGCCAAAGCTGGGCCGGGTTAGCAGGCAGGGAGCACTGCCAACACCAGAAGAGGCCTACGGGAAGATCATTATATAACCGTGAGGGGAAACCTCAAAGGCACAACAGAGATGCTCTTGACTCCCTAATGATATGGCTCGGTTTAAACCTATGTCAAAGGGGAAGGCAGGGAGACGTTAAAAAGAACGAAGGACGTCTATAAAAAGACCGAGGAGAAGAAAAAGAGGAGCGTGGAGAATGCAGTCCATTGTTTATCTATTAACCACTGCAGCAGAAACCACGCTGCCTGCTCTCTCTCAATATTTTCCCTGCTTCAGTACGAACCACACGCTGATTCTGATGGATGTATAATTACGCCGTATGGAAATTCTGCCTCTTACACAACAGGTGACTGTTTTGATGGAAAAATTGACAAAAACCTATGTATGCACTTTTTTTGCTTCGCTTCTCTCTCCGTTTTGAGGAGAGCAGAGAAAGTGAAAGAAACGTAAATCTCACGTCCTCCTCTGCTGCTTTCCCTTTTAACAAAATGGCATGTTCTAAATTTGCATAAAAAGTAATTATCTCTGTTTTTCCTCGGCGTGTGTGACCTATGTGCCTCACTTTGAGGAACCTTTCTTTCCCCTGAGCTAACTTGTGCTGTGAAGCGTGGACTCACTGTGATGGAAACAGAGACAGAGAGAGACCATTATTTAAACAGTTTGGCATTTTAAAAACACACTTAAAGTTGATATCATGTTTGCATCGTTAAGTGACGCCTTCGGGCCTGAAAATACATTTTCCCCATAAGTTTTTAGACTTAGACTGAACTTTATTGATCCTTTTGGGATGACTCCCTCAAGGAAATTTAGGTTTCAGCAGCATATACAATAAAAATAAAAATGTAGCAGGTAACAATATAAAGAATAATATAGCATAAATAATAGAACACTCTTCCGTTGGAAAAAATATACAAAAAATATGCATGGAAGAAGCAGAAAAAAATATACAAAAAAAGGCAATGATTATTGTTGCGATTATTGCACATACAAGTGAAAGTGTCCATGTGTTATTGCACAATGAGGGTAGAAGGAAAGACGCTCCAACTCCTCCTTTACATTTAGAAAGAGACATCTATAAATCGGATAACTTTTTTTTTTTTGAAGTTTCCTCAACTTAGAACAAACACTTAAAATCGTTACGTCCTTAAAGTTGTAAAATGAAATCAAAGCTGAATTTTTCTGAGTTTTTCTGTGGACATTACGAAGGCCGATCGGAGCATCGGGACTGCGACTCCACATGGACGATCTGGGTACTTTCAGTTTACACAGACTTACACCTTTAAGTTACTGGCTCTTTTTATATTTTTATCTGGGCTGGGTGAATACACGCTCGACAAATGTGATGGAAATACTTAACCAGCGGTTTGTATTTAAGGGGGACTTGAGTTGTGGGCACCTTTAAGTACAACACTCAGGAACTTCACAGCCTGTGTGAATTCTTTCCTTTTATATCAGGTATTTGACAAAGTGCCAGCCCTCCATATTGAGCCCAGCATGGAAACACAAGCAGCTAACTTATCTCCCCCCCCCCCCTTTAGGTATTTAAAACCTAAAGCCTTTGTTGCTTCTTCTCTGAGGTTTAGGACAAGTTAAAGACCCTGCCAAGTGGAATTAACCCTATTTTATATGGAGACTGAACTTCTCCGAGCCAACGTACAAGCTACAGAACTATATAGGAGGAGGTCTGAGCAGGCGCTGGCTGCTTTAGATGTTTCCATGTTGTAAAAGTTTTATTTTGAATTACTGGTGGATGCAGAAAAATGTCTTCTATACGCAGCAGTGTTGAGGCAAAGACTTGTGAAACCAATGGTTTCATTGTGCATGATGAGGATTATGAGACTGCGGGCCCCCTGGGTACAAACATGTGTTTTGTCCCGTCCTTCTCCCGACAAAAAAAGAAGTCGACCAGCCTGAAGGAGACATGTGACATCATACAGCAGTCTAAATCTTGATCGTTGTTTGTTCAGTTTTTCTTTGTGTCTCTTGGTGGTCATTTTAGCTTTCACTTTGTGCGTCCTTGTTCATGTGTTTTTAAGACTCTGTGAGCTTTCTGCGTCTGTTCCAGTCGTCGTCTCAGTCCTTGTCTTTGTTTCCGGTCGTGTGGTTGTCAATTTGTGAATCATTACCGTCAATTTGTGCGTCATTGAAGTCACAATTTTTGCCTAGCTGCGTGTCTCATTTTTTCTCTGTTGGTTTGTTTGGCTGCATAAAGTTTATCGTCTTTATTGATCATGTTGCAGTCTTTACTGTCAGTCATTATCCGTCTCTTTTCGGTGATTCTCTGTGTTTTGTTGTCTTAATGTGACTCATTGCATCCGTTTCGTTTATATTATTTACGCTTGTTTAATCTCGTTTTTATAGATTTTCAAAAAGTGTTCTGCATCTTTTTTTTCTCTCCAACAACAAACATCAACATTGTCTCATAAACAAAGGCGTCATGGTCCAGAGGCTCCCTGAACTCTGCACCCCCCCCCCTCCCTTTAAAACATGCACTCAGATTATTGGACACATTAACGTATGTGTCGGGCATCAATGGTGGCCCTTCCTCACCTGTTCTGATTTCGTGGTGTGTTTTGACCACTTCTGTCAGATCTTTCACAGAATGCATCCCGGACAGCTGCAGGAGGCAGCTGCCGCTCCGTTAAAGGGTCCAAACTCCCCAACAATCTGTGGATTCATGCTGCACTTCACGCTCACCCTCTGAAGGGATGGCAGCGGGGCGCTCATCAGACATGCCCGGACTTGTTCCTAATTGTTCATCGGGGGGGGGGGGGGGGGGCTCAAATCCTGCTAATTCCTCATCCATGTTCTTCCTGTTAGCTTGCATCTTCCAAGCATGAAGGTGATTATCTTTCATAAGACGACAAGGGGTCACCGTGATGTCATGTTGATATTAAGATAATGGGGGGTAATGTCAAGTGCATTTTGGGTATCTAGTGTGTGTAGCCTTCTGACCTCTTCCAGTTGAACACCCACGGCCGCATTATCAACCCTTTATCTCACAAGCACGAAAACAAGTTGGGAGAGACTGACCGCTAAATACGGCTAACATGGTGTACTAATCAGCGGCTTCATTGGTGGTTATGCTCCCTTTCATCCGTCCCACTGCTGCAGCCTATCTGCTGGAGCATGCAGTGAAGTGTTAACATGATGAGCTGTGCAGAAGGACGAGGCTTGTTAGCGAGGACAGATACTCCTGAGTCAGACTGGATTGGGAATACTGCAGCGAGTCCAACTGAATCAATGTAATCATCAGTCTCGGTCTGTCTGCTAACAGGAGACTATAAAAGCTAGCAGTGCAAAAAAAAAAAAAAAGTTTGTTTGTAGGATGTGATTGATCGTACATGAACATAACGAAACGATTATTCAGAAAATCATGTTCCAGTCGTTCTTGTCTTCCAAATCAAACCTGAAACATCTGCTGCTGTCTCATCAGCACTCAAAGCAGCACTTCACAAAATGATGTCTCCGTCGCTCGTGCTCGCCACTTTTGTTTTTTTTTTGTTTTTGTTTTTTGCGATGCTGCAATAAAAGTCTGTAACTCGTGGCAGCAGCAGCAGCAGCAGCAGCAGCGGGCATAAAACACTTTAATGGACGCCCACTCTTCTCGAACACACTCACTTGGAATTCAACTCACCTGATGTCAAAGTGAGAAATGTGTTTTCTCACAAGTCATAAAAACAAGTGTGATAGTACATAAAAGCAGGAGGGCGTTCAGAGCGCGTTGACACATTATTACACGCCGCATCGGGTTTTATTTTTAATCGTGCATTATTGAGCAAACAAAGAAAGAGCATCTTTCAAAAAATCAGGAGTTGAGAGTCAAGATGCAGAGCGAAGACGACGATCACAAAAATGTTTAATTCTGTTCTGGCACCACATCAGTTCAAACGTAAACAGCTTCACTTCTCATGTCAAGATGATTTCCTTTTCCTGTGATCTGCTGATTTAGCCTTTAGATTACGAACACGCACGTTGTGACTGAGGCACTTTAGCAGAATGGCTCCTCTCATTATCTGTTTTGAAGATTTGACTGTGATTCAGACAAAATAAAGATTATAGGAAGTTTTTTTGCAGCTGGTTTTGGATCCGAATGCGTCGCAACAATCAACTGCCAATCAAATTGTCTAAATGCAATCCAAAGAAACATCCATTACAGAAGGACTGTGCACCATTTCACACAGAAATAAAGCAGAAATCTGTCTGAGTCACAACAGTCGACAATGAGTGAGAAGCGAACGTCCTGCTGGCTGTGTTGTTGTCGGCGCTGTGTTTACGTGACGGCCAACTCTCTCTCCCCCTCAATGTGAACAAACTCCATAAATATACATGTGATTATCACTTCCAATCACACGCCTGTCCTCAGTGAAACAATCTGTCACTGGAACATGTTTGTGTGAACTAACGTTGAAATGTCAGATGGCAGGACCCGGAGACGCTCGTGATAGACTGCAGGTCCAACGTGATCAGATGGCGTGGCGTGAAAATTAGTGAACTCGCTCGAGGGACATCTGTTCTCATTTAAGCGTTAATCACATTTCATACAGTGTGTTTCAGAAAAGGACAAAGTTCGATTCCCTATAGCCATCCGACTTCGTTTTAGTCGGTTAACCTTGGTAACCATGGTTACCGTTGTGATGTGGTTGAAACGGGAAGGAGAAGATCATAGTTGAGTTTTTAAAATGAGTTGGTTATTATGTTTATTATTTGTAACGTGGTAATGTGTGCGTCACGTTAAGTTACTCACGATTTCAGTGGTACGTAGGCGCCGCGCAGTGCGCCGCCGTTCACTGCGGCTTGTAAAACATCAGTGGAGTGACACCACAAACCTCAGGACCGACGACTTCCTTGTTAACGTGCAGGTGAGACCACTCACTGGTTTTTCATCTTTTGTTTATTTTTCATTAAAAAAAAGAAATGAAATACAACAAATGTTTGGATATAAATCACAAACTTTGAATGAAGTCTAAAACTGGCGTAGTCAGTATTTTGACAGTGGGTGGTCTTTATCCGGATATCCAAACACAATGACACCAATGTATGCTAAGGCTAATGAATACTCTTTCTTTGTCAACTTCACGTAATGAATCGGTTAATAATTCATGCCTCCCTATACTGGACATCACAGTCCCTGAATCGCCGTAAAAGACAAGCAAACGGCTCTTTTCTTTTCTCAGAAACCAGAGCTTCTTTTATGGTCTCTTTTTTTTTTCTTCTTCTTTTTTTGTCAAAGCTACAAGCTTCTCTCACACTCGGCGGCTCCGGCGAGCTGGCACCTCGTCCAGGAAAAAGGTTCGAGCTGCTCTCAGTGAGCGGGACTCGCTGGGTTGTACTACAATCTCCTCTTTGTTTCCTCTCACTCTAATGGCTTCTTTATCATTTCTTCCTCTGTTCAAAGGCCATGCAGTACTTGACTGGCTGTAAATCTGTTTGGAGACTAATCTGCCACTACCTACCAGCTGCTCTCTTGGCGCTTGCCAGGGCCAACATTCCCGTTGCCATGGAGATAACCAGTCATGCCAGTTACACATAAGGCTTGGCACTGCGCCGAGCTGGCTGTGTGTAGTGAGCGTGTGCTCGCTCGTGTGTGTGTGTGTGTGTGTGTGTGTACATGTCAAGTTAGCCTGGATAATGTGCGCCTGTATTGTTAGAAATCAAACGGCGTGGTCTGTTTACCACCAAAAAAAAAAGAAAAAGGAGGTTGAATAACTGCCGTTACCAGCTGTTTGTCAGCCTGAGCGTGTTCAGCGGTTACACACACTGCACAATATTTATTTCTGCCATTGAGTTTATACGTGCACAATGTTGGAAGAGGTCAGTCAGATTTTGTTTTGTTCCCATGTCCGACTGTAGAGAGTAACGTCTGCTCCGCTTTAATCCGGTGCGCAGACGGCGGACTGATCGGAGGTAATCAGGTCAAACACTTCTGTATAATCTTTACTTTGAGAAAAGTCACCTGCATGATATAATGCAACCAGTGTCTGCAGCTGCTGCTGCTGCTGCTGCTGCTGCTGCCGCCGCATGTGTTCAGGTTTTATCCGTCTGCACATTACCTGCATCTCTTGTCCATGAGGGTCACTCAGCTGACAGTGAGTGATGGGCGCGGTACCCATCAGAGAACCCATCAGAGAACCCACACAAACAGGAGAACATGACAACACAGAAAGCTAACATGTGGTGCAATACATCACAAATGTCACAGTTCGGATCAGATCACAGATTTTTGTCACGGATCGTGTTTTGAATTGGCCACGAATTAAAAATGATTTTTACAGAACTATCTTTTTTTTTTTTTTTTTTTTTTGCTCCTCAGCTCTGACTCTGTGTGAATCTCCATGTGAATGTTTCTTCAGCCTATGTGGAGCCTCTTTCCTGCCTAATCCTACACTAAATAAATGAAGGGTGAGCTGCAAGAGGATTTTAAAATGAAACTGAATTTTGTGTTTTTCTTTTCTCTCTTTTTTTTTTTTGCTGCAAACTTGTGCAAGCGCTGCCCAAAAAGTGTCACAAACCGAGCCTTTGATGTGTTCAACGACGCTTTTTAAAAAAAAAGAAAGATGTTGAACGTGAAGCCTCGGAGCTTTTGACTTTAAATGTTGTGAGTCACACAGTTACACAAAGGACACACACACACACACACAAAAGATAAAACCAGATATAAACCTATCGCTGTCCACCACACACACACACACACACACGCCGTGCACCTTCTCTTTATACTCTCCTGTGTTTTCTAGGTATGCGAGGGGCCTTTCACTGAACACGTCTAACTTCGTGTGCAGGGAAGGAAACAGCTGTGGTTTGGTTGCTGCGGAAACCAGGTGAGAGCATGTGCCGCGTGTGCTCTGGCGATGACATCACACATTCCATGACGTGGACGTGGCAACAGAGAGAGGCGGAGAGGTGAGGGGGCTGATCTCAGACTCTGCTGTATTTTAAAAGTGTTTTATTAAGGAGTAATCCCCTCATGGCACAAAGAGCAGTGATGATAACTACGGTAAAAATCTGCTGCTTAAATGATGGAATCAGTCTGTATCTTCTTCTTTCACTTATAAAATGTTATTTCTTAATTCACATATTTGCTAATTTAAAGCAATGCTGAGTGGTTGTGAGCTTCAACGTGTTTAAGGATGAGATTTCAGTCTCAGTCTTAGCGAGTGGACGAGATGCAATGAGATCCAATAAAACTGCATTACCCATGTTTGTTCCCTCCATGACGATCTTTCTGATCTTTATGTGTCACAACTTTAAATGTTTGTTTACGTTAGTCTATCGCCATGCGTCACATCTGATTCTTCATATTATACCCCCGTAACTGATTGGCCAGAGCTCAGAAATGCACGCCGCTGATGGCCTTGCGGTGAGGTTGCGCCCCGTGCATGGAGGCTTTAGTCGTCTAAGCGGGGCAGCTCACTCTCAAGTCTAACTGGCACCTGTTTTTCCTGCATGTCATTCCCAACTTGCCCTCCTGACTTCCTGTTCTACCCACTTTAATCTGGTCATTTTCCAGCTGACGGCTGACACGGAGAGCAGAAATACTATAAGTTTAATGTTAAAGCAGAAATGCTGCATAAAGAGAGAAAAATAACTTTTACACACTTCTTTACTTTTACTAGGAGTTCTAAGTAATTCATAAACCTGTTGATTGTGTCGATTTTGGCGCCCCCTGTGGACGACGAAAATAATTGTCTCGCAGCGTTAAAAGACACGATCTATCTTGTCCAGCAGTGATTGGAGTCATTTGGGGCCCTCTGCAAAAATGAACAAGGGGCCTTCCAACGAGTTTCCATCACCGTCATGTCATAAATAATCTTTACCATGATCAGTGTTTCGAGGGGGCGCTTCTTCTCTCTCGCTGCTGTCAGAAACTTAAATAATGATCCAATGTCTTGCTTTCTTTTTTCACTCCGGGACAGAACGTTTCTCTTCATTTTTCTTCTCTGACTCTGACAAACAGAATAATGCGTGTGACGCTTAGCAGCATGATGGCTGTCAGGTGGGGCCCTCTATGGGAGTCTTCCTACTGTTGTTGCAAAATGTGCACATTTTGAGCCCCGCTGCGATTTAAACTTGTCCATCCTCAGGGAGCCCCCTGCCCGGCCCCGCGCCCCCGAGCAGTCGCCTGTTGACAAGCAGCACCTCTGATGTTGTCGCTGATGCTCTTGTTTGCTTACAGGTCAAATAGAGGGATCATTAATCATTTCAGTCGGTTTCATAACCTGATAGAAACGCCTCACTGGAGCTTTAAAGGAGCACTATGTGTGTCTGGCACACAGCGTTTAAATGGGTCCTGCAGTCTATTTTTAAAACTCTAAAGTGAGCGGTCTTCCTCGCCCCTCCTCCCTAAAGTCGAGGTGCGTGCAGGTTACCGTGTCGCCGAAGAGGAAAGCTTCATCGCTTATCCATCTTACCACGTTTCAGGTGGAGCTCATATAAGAAGACTGATGACTTCTATCTTCACCAGCTCTCAGGCAGACACGCTGGCTGCTGCGTTACGGTCAGAGAAGCCAGCAGGTCATTTTACATTTTGATTTCAGGAGACGTCTCACATGTTGGACCTTTAACTTTAAACATGATTCCCTCTTCCTCCTTCGTGGATTCTCTTGTTTTCATTTCTGATCTTTTCATTTAACAATCAGGCCGATGATGAACGTCCTCACCTGTCGATGAGTTCCTCATCATCAGTTAGCTTTTGGCTGTTTGGGACACTTGATCGTCATCGTAGCTGTGAATCAGGTACACGACTACAGAGGAAGAATAATTGAGTATTTTTCTTGCCTTTTAATACTCTATCAAATGAGCCTTTTTTAATATGATTACTTTTTTTTTTTTAAAGGATGAAAGAAACGCAGGTTAATTTGGGAGATGTTAAAGCCCTCGGCCACTTCTTTATCACCTTCCTGCATTTAGTTTGGCAGCAGATGATAAAAACCAGCATGGAAAGACCCTCTCACCTGGCACTCGAACGTGGATTTCCAGCTCTGCAGATGTGATTACTTTTAGATTGAAGGCTCCCCTTCCAGACACTGGAAAGACTATTAAAGTCTGCTATTCAGGTTCAGCTGTAACTCTCAGCAGGTATCACTGAGGATGAACCTCTTAAGCTGCTTTTCACAGCGCTAACAAAACAGCAATATGTCCTGTGATGAGCCTGATGAATCGCTGGTCAATAGATCTACGGGGGTCTCTGGTGCTCTAATCTCACGACAGTAGCACTTGAAAATAGATGAGAAAAGGACAGATAAGAAAACATACAGTATCGTACGGGAGAATATGCGGCTTCGACGCACTCGGCAGGGAGAATTCATCAAATTAAAGCCGACACACAATAGCAACGTTGCCCGTGTTTTATACGGATCTGCAAATGTGCAAAGCTTGCCAAGTGTCCAAGAGGGTAATTGAATGAAGCTGTGATTAAATGAGCCAGGCATGGGTGTTGTCATAGTCCTCTAAATTAATCCTTGCACCCTGATTTGCATGCATTCAAACGCACATTGTCATCAGAAAAGACGACTGGAACATGCGTGGAAACGATTGTCGTTGACTTGCCAAACGCCGGCCCTCCTCTTTCGTCTGTATTAATCCTCCAGTTCCTGGCCTCGGGCCATGGCGGGAATGCGTACTGGAGTTTGGCCTGCGTGCCCTCCCTCAGCTGCCTCCTAATCTTACCCCTCATCCTGCAGGCTCGCTCCGACCCCTCGGCCCTGCTTGTGCGGTCCAGCCAATCTTTTTCCTTCCTCCAGTTCTCTCCTGCCCCCTAAAGCACAGAACGCAGAATCAGCCAGCAACGGTCACTTCTGCGGTCTGATTTCTTCAGGCATCTCTGGAAAATTCTGTGTGCAGCTCCTCCTGCTTTACTTTCATGCATTAAGTTTGCTATATGATGAGCTTTACATTACAATACATCAGTTTGACTGTAATCTTCCTCCTTTGTTTGCATGAAGATGATTGAAGAGGGAGAAATAGCGCTTGGCAATCAAATATTCCCATGTCGTTGGTTTGCTGGCGTGCTTCTTTGAACCTCCTTAATTCACATGCATTCCTCTCCCAATGGGAGCTGTCACTTTGCGTGGACATTGTCCCTTCAGTGTGTGTGGCTATAAGAGCGTCTGATGTCCACTCCGGGCCACTTGTCTATGATGTGAATGGGAAGACAATAAGACCCCCAGTGGCTCCCTCTCTCCATGACCCACCTGGGGTCTGATTTGCCTTGGCAAGGGGGACAGAAGCCCAAAACAAAGCTGAAGGAGTCTCCAGTGAAGGGGTGCAGAGGTCAGCCCCGACGCCCAGCTAACAGGCCCGTCCTCTAGTTTGGGCTCCTAAATGGGGAAAGGACACAGAGGCGTAGAGACAATGGGATAAAAGGAACCTCCGAAACCATTAAATTCTGAGGAAGTGATGGCCGTGAATGATGACAGAGACTGAATAGGGGCTCTTGAGGTGGGAGGTACGCTCCTTTAATGACCATGGATGCTCCATTATGGCAGCCCTGGGAGGTGGTGATGAGGTGGTGCATTTTCTCCCATTAGGCCTCTCTTCTCCGAGCGAGGAGACACTTCCAGATTGATGCAGGAATCCCGGTCGGAGCTCCAACGTGACAACGTGCCAGGGCCCCCCTTCCACGGGAAAGACGAGTCAAATTACTGTTTGCGTG
The DNA here is from genome assembly GCF_947650265.1 of Symphodus melops. Taxonomy (NCBI): domain Eukaryota; kingdom Metazoa; phylum Chordata; class Actinopteri; order Labriformes; family Labridae; genus Symphodus; species Symphodus melops. The sequence continues at coordinate 23,432,097 of NC_136704.1, read as the reverse complement.
ACGTTGAGCCTTTCAAAGCTCCACTCAGGGACACTTTGATTGATGGACTTTCCCTTTTTACATTGAGCCTATACGAGGATGTGCCCATAAAGTTCATGGCCGACTATGGGTACACTTGTGATTGACACGAACAATAACTCGAAGACTAAAAGGGATCAGCACCGTTAATGATGATTCATTAATTTCCCTCCGCCACCGTTCAGACGAAGGACAAACTGTAGCTCTACATGTGTGTAAGCCAGCTGAATATACTGCTCCTCCATATATTAAACCTTAAATCCCTCCTGAAGCCGCTTATTTAGGTGTCTGCGTAAAGATTATATAACCAGCATATGTTCCTTGTTTCTCAGGTCTGTGAGTTCAATCCGTCTTATATGGACAGATTCTGGATTCTCCGCTATATAATTGAAGACATGAAACGAAGCCATGTGTTTGCAATAGACTTAACGCACGTAGCAGAAAGCATCAAATCTCAGGACGAGTGATGTCATGATTTTCTGAATAACTACAGGATAACAAGGCGTTTTAAGAGATGTTCAGGAGTGTATATTTTCATTTAGCGCCAGGTTTCCCAAACCTCCCGCTCCTCTACTGTGAATTGAAAACTCATTTCTCTTCCTGAAAATCTTCACATCCTTTCCTTAAACTCCCTCGTCTTCAACTTGGATCCTGCAGCTGTGCTTTTTTCCTGCCTGGATCCTCCACACATCTCCCCTTCCTCTCTTAAAATGTACCTGTTTCACTCTCTGGGAACGCCACACTATTTTAAAATAACGACCAACAACTTTCAGTCTTTTAAACACGTTTAATGATGTCTAAATGGAACCGCCTCCTAAGGCTTCGTGGTCGCTGAACACTCGCCTTTTATCAGTTAAAAACTCTCACTTATAGTAAACACGGCACGTTTGTTTGTTTTGTAGAATTTGCAGCCAAATGAATCAGAGTTGTTCTGAAGCTACACGTGCTGTAGAGTAAACACCCGTGAACAAGCAAGTTCCTGATGGAGGAGCGTAATTACACTCAGAGTGATAAACACTATTTATATCAAGACCCCGTTATATTGTGTTTTATGTTTAAGTTTCAACCCTCACTCTTCTTCAACTGGAGATCATTTTTAGATGTGTCCCTCCTGAGTGGTTATTACGTCAGTCTCCTCGTATCAGGCCTGGTTCACACGTAGACGAGTTCTCAAAAACATCTTCGACCACATAAAAACACAAAACACAGAAAAACACAGAAAAACACAAAAAAGTAGAATTCTAGGTTTCATCTCGAAGTCCTTTCAGAAAATCAAAAAATAATTAAAATAAACCCAATAAATCACCTCTAGATTCGTTGTAAGCAAGTTTCCAGACTCCATGTTTTGGCTGAGACGATGCTTCATGTAGGTCGTCTGAAGATGCAGATGTTGTGCCGCGTGTACGTTAAGACGCAGACGCACATCTACATGTAATTAAAGGAGCCACAAATAGTTGGATTTAAACAAGGCAGCCACATGTTTTACAGTGAGAGCCCCTTTAAAGCACAGCTGGCCCGGACTGCTCAGCAGTGCTGCCAGGAGGATTTCACTTTTGTTTTTTCATGCAGAAAAATGCAGCCGTCCGTCCAAAAATAGGCATTCCTCTCTGTTAGGAACTGCTTGCAGCATGATATTCTATAGCAGTTCTCCCGGGCCGCACATGGCTTAAATCTTTGGCGGCAAACTTTGAGCGGAGACGTGGAATGCGACCACCAGCACAACACATTTGAGAGCACACTGTACTCGGTCATATGCGTAGATCTGGGTCAACAAAACAAGCGAGCACAGGCTCCATACATGTCCAAGACTCTTCTGCACGCTCCCGCTCTCCTTCCAGTTCAGCAGAAAAGGCCACTACAGACAGCTGAAGTGCACTTGTTCAATCTTTGAGGGTTAAGTGCTTCACATGTTGCCTCTTTTGCACACAAATAAAGTGACGCGATGATGCCAGATTTAAAGCCTGGGTTAGCTAAAGAGTGGAGAGCAGAGGTGGTTTGACATGCAGCAGAGATGGAGAAAGGCGCGGTGCATCCATTGGCATGAGGATTCATCTGATCAAAGCAAGTGCGATAAATCTTTCACCGAGGGAGCGCTCGCTGTCTGCAGATGGAGATCCCTGCTGCTGCAAAGTTAAACAGACTGCAGAGGGGGGATAACACCCTGGACTCCTAACTAGCCGCTACCATGCTAATATGCTAATGTCGGTATGCTAATCACAATTCCGGCATCAGTGCAGGGATTTAGCCGGAGCGATGAGCAAATTAACAAGGGTCAGGTTTCACCTCTGGGATAGCTCTGAATGATAAACATGGTTTGATTAGAGGCGTGCTGATTGACATTACAGTTATGCAAATCAAGTCAGCTGGAATAGAAATGGATTCTCATGGACGGTGGAGCAGTCGTGGTGTTTGGTGACTTTAAACATTGGAGGAAATTAAGTAGAATTGATCTGTTATTTCTTTTTTTATTCTCACGACGAAAACAGGCCTCCTCAAGAAACGCGTGTACTGTATTTGTTATTACTAAACTACAGTGCTTGCTTCCTGTTAAAGGCTCTTTGTTTGTTAATTAAATAGGGAATTTGCTTTTGTGTCCAGGGCACTGCAGCATGCATAATTTAATTTTCCATCCATAATAACCCCCCCCCCCTCCACCCCCTGCCCATGGCTGGTGTCATGGCCCTTGGAACGGGGGAACTAGCCTCTCTTTTGATTCGGCTTTAATTAAAGGAGACTGACGGACAATTAGTTTGCTCTAATTTCCAGGATGGCACTGGTCTTCTTCTCACCTTTGAACCGCGAGGCTTGACACCAGTCTGACCCAGTCGGCTGAACCTGCAGAGGGCTGCGTCCGGGTCAGCGGGGTGGAGAGGTCATTCATACTGTCACGGGCCTCTGATTGGTAAAGGAGTTGTTTGCAGTGATTTGACAGACGTGCATTCACCGGTTTTGTTGTCACTTTAATGGTTAATGTGGCATAAACGACACGGGTGCAACGCACAGAATTATTATAGACGAGGATTGGAGGCACTTCTGTGTGGAACGTTTCCTCTTGATGTCTCAGGGTTTGAAGGGATTTTGATCCACTTTCGCCAACCGAAAATGAATAAATCAAAAAAAGTGCTTCTATGCAAATTATTCCTAAATGGTCCCACATTCACTTTCCTTCTAATTATGCAAAGATTAGATCCTGCAGCTGAGGCGTTAACCTCCAGACTATGCAGAGGTTAAACCATCGACTACAGAAGATTTTTCCTTTAATGACGGCAAACTTCTCTCCTCTGAAACTTTTTACTGTACAGAATTATATCACCATCAAACTGCTCCAATTAACAACTCTAAACAAGTGGTGCAACTTACCGATGTATACACGTTAAATTAAATGCTGATTGAACATCTTTTGTTTGCAATGAGCGTGCCCCCCCCCCCCCCCCCCCCACTAATAATGGCAGCTCTTTATCTTGATTAGGGAAAGCTGACCTATATGTGTTCTCATTGTGTTTATTGGCCTCATTAAGGTCTTCATGTCAGCTCATCTCTCCCTAAAAAGTCTAAAATTAAAAGACAGACAACATTAATTGAAAGTCATTTATTTAATTGGCGGCTTTGTTTCGACGGAGTGAAGAGAGGGTCGAAGTCTGGACGTAAAACAGGAGCAAGCTTTTACTTCCACCCGCCGCTGTGAGTTCATCTCTTCTTTCGGAGAAACTTCTCTCCCTCTTTTCCAAGAATTTAACTGCGTGCTCGAGTTTCCTTTCTGTTGCCTCAGACAGTTGTCCAAGAGCAACCAACAGGGGGGTCACGAGATGCCCATTATTGTAAAAACAGACACAGAAGTAGTTCAATTTCAAATAAACCAAATCATGAATGAAAAAACTAATCTAGTGTAAAAATACCTTAAATGTAAGTTTGTAACACTGGATGTCTGCTGCTCTCAACACAGAGGGATGAACTCACCTGTGTGCATATTTATGAAACGTTAAATCCACTCAGTGCTAAAGTCTAAAGACATGGAAATTTAGCCTTTCTGACACTAAATAACTACATTTAAATTTCCCCCCCTTCTCTAAATGACCACCATGAAAGGTTCTCGAGTGTTCTCACACGCTGATCACATGTTGTTTCACTTTTACTATCATGACGTCCTCGAAGGAAATCGTCTGGGTTATCTCGTCACTGTTTAGCATGACCAGCGACTCCATGATATCAACTCCGATGGGTTTTCGGTCTGCTGCGTATGTACGTTAATATATGCATGCACATGTCATCAGATGTTCAGTGTTTACGGTCACAGCACACAAACACAGAGCGAGTCGTCCGGAAGCAAATGTGCATTGAACAGCAATTAATCAGCTTCCTCTAGACGCAGTTTCGTTTTCAGAAGTCTTTCGGGGGGAGACGCTTTAAATTAAACGTAGCTCTGATCAGGTTCAAGACTCTGAGAGCGGGCAATCATCATCGCGATGAATCAGAATAAAAGGATTTAAACGTTTTTATTTTCTTACAATAAATCTGCAAATACAAACAAATCAATCGAAATTTTAAATTTTAAACATAAAATTGTTTTTTTTTAAAGCTGTTTTTGGCACACAATGATGTTCACATGAAGGAGTTATAAATTAAAACACAGCCTAATTAAGCACCTTTACACGAGCTGCATTCACCTGTGGCCTGCATTGTTGTGTTAGCAGGCTAATGTTAGCACTTTTTTAGTTAGCGTGTAGCTTCACATTGCATGTAAATTGACAAAGAATGGCCGTGACATCCAAACTCAAGGCCGCCCCTTTAAACGTGACGTAAACACAGCTCTGACAACAACAACAATACAGCTGGTGAGACTCACGCGTTCTTACTCATCGTAGACAATCATGACTCAAATGTCGACTTTAATGACACAAGATAATATCAACATCCGCTTGCTTTTTTAACGGCTTGAATTTCCCTCGGGATCAATAAAGTATCTATCTATCTATCTATCTATTTAAATTCAAAGTCTCGATTTAAAGTATTTCAAACGAGCCTGCTGTCTAGATGTATGTGGAGGCAGCAGCTCTCTAGATGTCACAGGATGGATCTGCACATGAAGGTCCAACATGCAGAACAATTAACCAACAAAAAACACATGGACAGATACTTGAAACATCAGGTTAAGACTGGTCAAATCACCCAAAATACAAATGTGGTCATTAAAGTTTGACGATCTTGTAATTCTTCAGACCACGGTAAAAAAAAAAAAAAGACAAAAATTAATGTAATTAAAAGTTAAAATCAGGTAATAATAAAACAGGAAATACTAACCTGACTAAATGTTTAAAGCTTTATTGAATATGCTGCAAAACAAAGCTGAGCCCATCAGAGAAGCAAAAGTGTGCTTTAAATGTTTCTTATTTTGCTGTGACCAACCTGTACAGCACGTGTGTGTATTAATCAAATTGTAAATAACTTCATAATTGATTTAAGAAGTTAAACTGGAAGATGAAAAAGCATTTAGTAGATGCATGTCAGCCTACAATATTTACCCTTAAAGATTATCCAAAGCACTTTTTAGGTCTCGTAGTTTTAGTGAAGTTTACTCTTTAAAAGCTTTTAAGCTTTTTTAGATTTTTAATTTTAATCCATTTCACTCTGTTGTTTTGTTGTTGCTCTTCCCTGCCATTTCAGATCAGCCTATCTCTCCATCTGACCCCCCTGTAATTTAGGATGTCTCCCTTATTGTGTGTTCAGTTCAAACAACAGGGCCCGGGCGCTCTGCGAGTTCTGAGAAGCAGCATGGTGTGAGCGGACTGACAGCTGATTGCACTATGGTTTAATCTTGTTAGGGATTTTCAAAAGTGCTGCGTCCACTCAGATCTGGAGATAGGAGCGCCGTGCAGCCTTTGTGTGCAAAATTTCAACGCTGGAGAAAAAAAAAAAAAGAAGGTGGACAAAGGGCCCCCCTGGTGATGTCATTCTGCTGTCAGCAAGCAAAGGGGGGGGGGAGGCCAGGACAGGAAAGGACATACTGTGACCATCACTGCCCCAACATGGCCCCAAATCCTCACCCTGTGACCCCGTCGAAACGCATCACCGCTGTGAAGTTCAAGACTGAAGCTGAAGTAAGATTTGTTTTTACCTCCACCCAGAAAAGCTAACGTTCCTACAAGCTGTGCTAAATTCATATTTCCGATGATATGTATCACATTCTGCCGTGTTCAGTTACCATACGGGCCGTTAAAGTACAGCTGCCAGTATTTATCAGGGCGGGTTTCTCCTGCAAGGCGCCTGTGTTGTGCAAACACCATCGTAAAACTCTCTTTCTTCATATTTCTCATGATGCATTGTCCGTGACGTCACACTCACACATTCGAGCCTTTTCTAATCAGATCATTATTAGTTTTTTTAATTAGAAGTAATAGATCTGTGTTCATAGAAGTTATGGGAAGTGTCTTGTGTTGTTGTGCGCTCTAAAGCCCGACCTTTGACTCTACTTAACCTCAAGTCCAACATATGACACAAATTGAGTTTTGGTCCGATGGCAGTTTTGTGTCTTTTTTAACTCGCGAGGTGAGTTGTGTGAAGAATTGTTGAGCCAGCTCCACATTCCAGGAAACAGCTTCATAAATCTCAGCTGTGTGTGTGTAAGTGTGTAAGTGTGTGTGTGTATTAAAGACGGGTGTGTGAACACAGACTTAACTTAGCAAACTACTCTGCACAGCAACTCCCGTTTCTAAGAATCTGTACGTCGCTGACTTCTTCCCATTTTTAGAGAGTGAATCTGAAGACGTTCCACTGGCTTATGTTACAGTACATATCACACACACACACACACACACACACACACACACAAAGTGACAAATATATAAGCTAGTGCCGCGTATGAGCAGACATCTTACACCTGGTGTCAGAAATAGCGACTGCATCCAAGTGTTTGTGTGTATTTATGGGCTGGAGTCATGTGTGTTCATCCTCTCGGCACTCACTATTCCTCCTCGAAATATCCCCGTGTCAGCCCCCGTGGTGTCCACTTTTAAGTCCGAGCCTTTCTCCACTACTGTAAATCATTTGCGTGACCACGACATCAGCGGGTCCCCGCGGAGGCGGGAGGGACAGTTATGCAGAAACGGACAAGCATTCACAGTGACGGTATGGAGTTTGACGGATGAAACACAAACATCCCTCGGGGGGCCTCAGGGCTGGAGTTGTGAATGACCGTGGTATGCTAAACAGGTAGCCTTTCACTGTAGTGGACGCTCGGATGAACTGAAGCGCTTCACCGCCATGTTTGAGGAGTTTGCACGCCTTCGTTTTGCTTCAATGAGAGAGCATCATTTGAAACAACTTACATTTAAATGGTGTGAATCACATCCATCTTTTTTCTGAGTTGAGTCTAATGATGATGTGTTGGTGTGGAAATGAAACCGTGATGAAACGTTGACCTCCAGCAGACGGAGGGCGAACTTATCAGACAGCATCCACGTCTGTGAGGAGGAAGGAGCAAAGAGTGAAGACAGAGGGAAATTCAAAATAAAACAGAGAAGCTCAAAGAAGTAAATAATAAATAATGCATATAGGATTATATGTCATGGTTTGGTTTTGTCTCTGTGTTTCTTCTAGTTTCATTCTGTCCTTAGTGTTACTTGTTTCCTAGTGTTGATTGTTTTCCCTTGTGTGCTTTAATGTTTCATAGTCTTGTGTTTACTTTAGTCTTGAGTGTGTTTCCCTGCGTCCTCCTATGTTGCCTGTTAGTTTATTTCCTGTCTTGTGTTTTAAGTCTAGTCTTTAGTGTTTCCTGTTTTATTTTGTTGATCTGGTTTTGTTGGTGTTGTCAGTGTTGGGTTTTACTTTGCACTTGTCCTCAGTGTTCTGGTCTTGTGTTCTTTGTTCCTTGTGTTTCCCGCCTTTCTGATGACCCTGATGTTCCTCACCTGTCTCGTTAGTCTCACCTGCGTCTGATTACCCCTTGTCTATTTAGTCTCTGTGTTTGCCTGAGTTTCTTGTCGGTTCATTGTCAGTGTCTTTCGTATGTCGTCGTCTTTGGTTGCTGCTTATTCTGCACTTGGGTTCTCCTCCCTGTTTCCTACCCGGAACGTGACATTATATCAGCAGCTGGTAAATGAGACATTAATGAGACAAGAACCCAAAAAGATACAGATTTGGGCTGTCAGAATACAATTAATTGCTTAATTTTGATAATCGCGATTAATCACAAAAACAACAGAGTTTGTTACGAACACTCTCCTTAAAGAGAAAGAAGCTTGAAGTTAAGTCAAAGTACATTCAATCTTTATTGATAAATGATTTAATCTTCCTGGTTTTAACATCAGGATGCTTTTGTTTAAACATCTGGGCAACCAGGAAAGACATCTGGCCAGATGATGAAACTTCAGAGCGAGCTCGTCCACCTCATGGAAACCTCCTCTGCCTGATCCGCCGTGACGTGGGCGAGCTGTCTGACGCTCTGACCACCTGTAATGGAGTGTTGGCGGATGACTTCACGGCAGCTTTTTAAAAGAGGGGGGGGCAGCAGAGAAGCGCTGGCCCTCGCTCACACGTCCTGAAACTAAGAAGAGAAGAGGGCGAGAAAAGCCTCCCATTCTGATCATTACTGAGGCAGCCGAGAGGAAGCGACGTCTCAGGTTAAGTGTGACAGGGAAGTGGTGAGCCTGTGGTGGGTGTTTGCACACGTTTAAATCTGAAGGAGTTCGACGTGCATTTTTCTCTCGTAAAAAAAAACTGTTTCCCATCAGGACTTGCATGCTTTTTAATGAAAAACAACGATGTCTTACAGGCATCTGGACTGAATGACGATATTGAGCGGTCAAACTCCAGGCCTTTATTAACTGCAAAGTGACTGATGTATGGAGACAAGCAGAATGCAGAGGCTTCTGTTTGCAATAAGGACCTTTCATTTATATGAGAAACAAGGAGCTTTTGAAGTGGGGAGAAAAAAGAAACACCACCACCTCTGCAATGTGTTCATTAAAAAAGTAATCATCCCATCCCCCTGAAAGTTCATCATCCGGGTACTGAGTCACAGCATTGTGAAGCTGGACCCCTGCGCTGCACGTTTACCCTCTACAAAGAGCTTCAATGAGGACAGAGCACACGCTCCCCCGTAAAATACCTGTGTTTGGCCAGTTAATGATGCCTGCACAAATGGCCCCCGACCAAACCAAATCGGCTCGATTGCCGGTTAATTTATTGGAGACATGCGTCACGCTGAGATCAAACAAGTCGCTCTCGCTTGTAGCACCTTCACTGCAATGAATTTGCTGACCCCAAAACCTTCAGCATATTTCTATTAAGGGCATGAGAGGGCCGGAAAAGAGTAGCCCCGAGGAAAAGAACAAAAAAAAAAAGGCGGTGGGCTCACATGCGGTTTGGGTTTGTATGATCCTTGCAAGCCCAATAAATCAGCTAGTTAGGAAATGTTCTGTACGCACACAGTAGCAGAGAAAGTAAAGAACACAAGAGTCAGAGCAATGAGAAGCTGCAGCGGAAACACACACACACACACACACACACACACACACACATGCACGCACCTCATGTCTGTCCAGCTCCAAAGATGCATCCTTAAATATTTTTTACCTGAGATATAAAAAAAAACAACAACACTGCAAACCATTTCTTTCTACGAGCGTCCTGCACCTTTTTTTTTTTTTTTTAACTGGGACTATTTCTCAGTCAAGGTGAGGCTTGAGTTTCATTACAAGGCAGATTTAATGAGCAGGTTCAGGGCTTGGAATTCCCACAACTTGAACACATGAGGAAGAATTCGTCTGGGTCTTTTTGTTCTTGACATGAAACAGCACATTATTAAAGATGGCCTGAAGGCAGAGTGACCAGCGTGCGTTATTGGTTTAGCAACTGAGCAATTTAAAAATAAAGGAAAATAATCTGCATGTCATCTACTTACAATACATGAAGCATCAGAACTGAGAAAATGTCCCCGCATCACCTTAATACAATTTGCAAAATCACACAAAGTCCTACAAGCACATCTCAGACCTCGTAGTTACTAATAACTGAGGCGCAGGTTCAACATTATTAAGTGTTTAATCTTCATATTTTAATGATTTGTTTTCAGTATTTGAAGCGTCAGACAGTTTTACTGGATTCAAACCTGAGATAGATTGACTCTTGACTATATGAAAATCCCAACCAACAGAGCGATGGTCGTCGTCGTCCTGCTCTCTTGTGTTTACGTGACGATGCTTGAGAAAGGTTTTTTAAATGTCAATCAGTGCACCGTGCACAGCTTTTTGTTTGACCTCTGCTTGGATCACAAAAGGAAAACTACTCCGCGGCCCCCGGTCTTTTTTTTAATATTCCCGACATCAATAAAGACAAACCATCATGAGGCTGTCCTCTCAATGCTTAAAAGAAAACGCTGAAAGCTTCCTCCTGGGTAGCAACGGCAGCTCGTTTGTCTGCAGTTATTTGATGTGGGTGAATGTGTCAGGGTCACAGTCAGGAGGTCTCCAACCCGCCAGCGATGGACCCCATTGTTCATGTCAGACCCCCCTCTGTGTTATTGAGACATGCGAGTCATCTCCATTATGAAGTGTAATTAGGTTGTTGTGCTTATTAACTCCTATTATCAGAGGAGCACAGAGATGTCTACATGCGGCTGGTGGGACGAGCTGGATTCACACACGGCTGTAAATTCATGTTGGCGTCGTGTGTTCCCCTGATTGGCAGGCGGGAGAGGACCAGAGCGCGTTTCTTAGAACTGATGACCTTTTCTTTCTTCTTAAAGAGCTGTGACTTGTTTCAGCCCGGGGATTGTAAAACTTCTTAAACAAAAGGATTGGTGGCATACATATGGATTGGCTTCTACTACTAGGAGAGTGTTTGTAATGTTTGCATGTAAATGAAACTGACATATAGACTGTTTAATGGTTTTCTATGGTGATGCATTCAAAGACCTCCTGATTCATCCCGGGAACAGGATTTTTGTGGTGAGGTGTTGGTAAAGTTCATAAGGGGGAGAGACCGGGCTCGGGGTGAATTCATTGGCAGAGGTGATACCTGTTGGCTGATGCTCTCTCCACACACACACACACACACACACACACACACACACACACACACACACACACACACACACACACAACAGTTGACTGTATTTTCTGTTCGATTCTCGCAATAAGAAAACTGAGTCTCTGGAAACATCGGGCAAGTGATTTGAAGAATTGCTTTATCGTGTGTGTGTGTGTGTAGGTGTGTGTGTGTGTGTGTGTGTGTGTGTGTGTGTGTGTGTGTGTGTGTGTGTGTATGAAACAGAGCCCAGTATGTTACAATGATGTAAAACAGATAACACAGCATCCCGCTTCTTCCCGTCTCCTCTGCTCATTCAGCATCACTTCGCCTCTCTCTGCCTCTCTCTCTCTCTCTCTCTCTCTCTCTCTCTCTCTCTCTCTCTCTCTCTCTCTCTCTCTGTCTCTCTCTCTCTCTCTTTTACCTCTCGACCTCTCACACTACTCGTGCACACCTGCACACGCCAGTTACCACAACAGGAGGAGACGTGTTCAGTCCCTGAAAAAGAAAACACACGGCTCTCTTCCTTCTGAGTGTTGGGAGCTGTTCTGATATTAAACAGGGAGGGAGGGAGATGCTAATGAGGTAAACAGAGCAGACGCTTAACTGCATCATCTGTTTAGTCATGATACTGAAATAAGGTCATGTTTACAGAGGAGCACTTAGCTTGTTCTTTAGCCCTCATTATTAAATGTGTAATGGCAGCAGGTGTGCATCACATGTGAGGAGGACGTCTCTCTCGCCTCAGCAGGTTTTTAAATGCTTCGCCTCCCTGCTTACAATGAATGACATCGTCATATCAGGAGCAATATTCCCACCTGTAGGACACGGTACACGCCACGTTCCTCTCTTATCGACTCAGTGAAGTAAGAGCTCCGTCAGACCCGAGGACTGGCCCCGGTGGAAGCTGAGGAATGAGGCGCCGGTTGGCAGGTGAGGGGACACGTGAATCCTGGCAGCAGTTGGACTCTTGGCGACGAGCCCGATCCTCGAATGGGAATTCGCAACCATAACACAACCTTGGAGGGAGGCGTAACCTGAGAGGTCCTTCTTTTAGACCGATGTAACTCAGGAATTATTCATCTTTGCTGGAAACTGTTCGGACGAGGTGAAAAAAAGGAAAACAAGAAGAAAAATCTGCTGCAAAGTCGAAGAAGCAGAAAAACCACGTCAGGGGAGAGATGACAGGAAGTCTGATTCTTACAGTCAGTATTTCGTTTTTATTCCGTGTGAGATTCATTCTGAAGGGGGAATTCGGGTCTACACCTGTGGACATTAATGGAGAGATTTTAAAATGCTTCACAGCTGCTGGAGGTTTGGGGCGTTTCCCAAAGGGCACCTCTACGCTCCTCGTGACGTCTGGCACCTCTCCAGCAACCACAACAACTTCCGTACTTTGATCCATATCGGGTTCTCGAACCGGAGACCCTCCAGTTCCCAACCGAGGCCTAAAAGACTGAGCTGCTGCCGTGCCCTCGTTTAAGTGAAGCTGTTAAAGAACATCAGGTAAACATGATCTTCCTCCGTAATCAGCCTCCCAAAAATGACAGGAGAAGATCGTTGATGGCAGAAAACACGAAAACATTCAAAACATTTTGAGTTCCCTTCAAGCGTCTGAGATATCCCGATATCACCTCCTGAAGAGACGTGAGGTCACCTGTAAGTTGAACTTTTACCCTCTTAAAGATTAAAGATTCCCTCCAGGCATTCCTGATATTTTTTGTTCGAAGGAAAGCGCCGGGAAAAAGAGGTTTTATTCAGGATGTTTATCCTTATTTGAACATATTGTGTCGTATTAAGTCAATCTCATCCTGAGACATGGCCTTTTTGTCCCCCCACTAGCTTTGACCATGGAGCACCAAACTCTTACTAGTTAATCTCTGAATCCAGGTGGAGATTTGTGACGACTTTAAAGGAGTTCTTCGAGGCGATTCGGCCATATTGCAAAGTCTAAAAACACGACATTCACACAGAATTAGCTCCATGCTCATTTTTAAACACCAGTACTATATGTGCTTTTCTTAACTTCCTCCTGCAGGTTCCTTTTCTCCCCGTGTCCTGCGTGTTTCAGCGGGATAAAACAAACCTCTAGACCCAAATGAGACGTTCGAACTGAATGAACCTCCCGACACAGAGAGATCCGAGATAGCTGCTCGGTGTTTGATTTCTGCGCTCCGCTCTGCGAAAGGTCCCCGTTGGCAAACAGAAGGAGATTGATTGCGACATCAATGCAAACCACCGGGGTGCTCTGCGCCCGTCTGATGGAAACGCTGTTTAGCGCTCGAGTCGTCAAGGTTAAAAGGCGCGTGCCACAGCAGCGGGAGCAGCGGAGGGGGGGAGTGGCACTCGACTACAAGCCTCCTCAGTGTCTCTCAGACAACAAAGAGACGCTGACGTCGCTCATCTGTCGATTACTGAACTCTCTCCAGAGGATCAAACCATGAATGAAAATGTCAAGTACCTGGACTGAATTTCAACACCTGACTTCCATGATGGCTGCTTCCTTTGTGCAATTTACCCTCCTGCTGGTTTTTAATGCAAGCTGAGGAAAAACGTATGTTTATTAGTGATTAGATTGGAATAACTGTTAAGTGCAGATGAGCCAGCTCTAATGACAGATTTCATTTACGTTGTAATGGGCTTCAAATATCTGAATAATTTGTCAGGAAAACGAAGGTCACTTCTTCTTTGCCTCATTAACTGTGAACTTTAAGGCTGCAGGAAAGCAAAGATGGAGCACGAGAAGAACTTTTCTCCTTCCGTGTTGAACAACAGGACGGCTGCTGTTAAGGTCAGAGCAGAGTCAGGGATTTGTTTTTTAAATTGCAATCACCTTTGCGCTGTTGCATTTTTTGTTTTTTTTGCGTATTATTAATTTCTCCACGAAGAAAACCTTAACAAGAACCACTTTTTTATTTTTTTTATTTTTGCCTATATCTTATTTGCTTAATTCATATGAAAGCCAATGCAAGACAGGAAATGAAGAGAGAGGGCGGGTACACACCATAGAGTCAACCTGTGTCCATTGCATGGACAGTATGGAGCGCCTGCTTTACCGACCGCAGCTCCATGTCGCTCATCTGTTCATTTTTTAAAATCAATTTTCAACCTGGCATTTTTTTTTTTTAATTGCACTCGTGCTTAAATCATAAATCCAGGAGAGGAAACACTTTTTCTCATAATGAAAACTTGGATTTCTTCTCTTGCCTCTCACAGCTGTCAGGATGGAGGGAGGGATTTTTAAAAAAGGGGGCGGGGTTAGTCAAGTGTGTTTCAATTAAAACAGAGAAGTATTTTATACCAATTAAAATGACTTTACGTGAAATCGCAGTGAACAAGCGAGTCCATAATAGTCCTCCGCGCTCACTAACCAGCAGCAGCCAGCTACACAGAGAAGCCCTGGAGAAGTGCAGTTATTGGATGAATCAGGTCTGAAGCTGCAGGCCCTTATCTGTCTTTTACTTTACTTTCCCCCTGCATCACTTTAGCTCCACTGAGCAAATAGAAAATTCACCAACAAACACCATAACCCGGCACTGGCTTGTTGTTCCCAAAAAGTGGGGAATAAATAGCCAGCAGGCATCACCTCCCATCAAACCCACCTTAAGTATCATCCGCGGCGGTCCAGACAAGCCGAGTGGATGATTCCTGCCCTCCCTGAAGACTTGCTGTACGCTCCCTCCCTTTGCTCACTGAGCATCTTAAATGGAGCTGCCCACTGACCTGAGTGGGCTCAGAAATCCCTGTGATGGCTTCCAGAGGTGAGTTCTCTGAAAGGTAAAAGGGTCTCAATATTGACCTTTTTCTCCTCTTCTTTTTTTTTTTTTTTTTTTTTTCAGAGCCAAATCCACAATTTTTTAAAAAACAAAACATTTCTGACTGCCTGGAGAAAACTTTTAGGACATCGTGTGTTAAAATATTCAGTGATGGTTACTTGAGGAAGAAAATTAAAATGAGACTCCATGAAATGTATTAATGAAGATATAACAATCAACAAATGAAGAACAAATCGAAATCCATGCTGATAAAATAATAATTCGGATCCTTTAGAATAAACTAATCACTTACATGCATAACGAATGCCACAAAGCAACAAGAATAAATATCAAAGACAGACTTTTAATCCATTACATTTAACATTTAACATTTCTTTTAGCTCGCCCCTCTTCATCGTCGTCATTATCCTCCTCTTCTTTGTTTTTGCATGTTGGGATGACCTCCATCATGTTAGCATTCCCATTGCAAGAATTAGCATTCCCACTCTCCTTCGTCCATTTTGTGTTTTTACGAGAGTAAAGCTTTCCATATTTTTAACTATTTTTCAAACACTAAAATAGACAAATTTAAACAGATTGAAGACTTGAAATGTCCCTTTAAATTAATAACAATCAACCCGTGATGACAAACAACAACAACTTATTTTCATCCAAATGCAGCAAGAAATCCAATTTGTGAAAGTGTGTAGCGTAGCCTACATTTGGTATCAGGGCCACTAGGTCAGCTCCCCTCCTCATCATTTATGTAGAAGGTGATAATTTTAACTTGGCACCTCACACCCGTCAGTTTGATGCTGGCACCCACATCCTGTATTACCCAGGGTGCCCCAGCAGAAGGTCAAACCCAGCACGGAGGCCAGGTCCGAAATATGCCCGTGTTCAGCCTAATGACCCACAGCACAATTAGCACTCTGCAGCTCTGCAGCTCTGCAGGTCAGCGCACAGATACCGACGTGTTTATTGGCTGTTGGCTTCGGTTCCCTCGTGGAGCCCGTCTCGCCCAGCTGATCATCTTCCAGACTGAAGCTGGAGGCGCTCCAGTCTGACACATGCACAGTACAGTGAGTAGAGCCCAGCAGACACACAGACGGGGAGGCTGTGACACACATAGCAGCACAGAGGGACCAATGAGACGCCAGAGAAGTGATGCTCAAGTGCTATTTCCATCCTCATGTGATGCACAGCGAGGGCTTTGTTTCACTTTCCTCACTTAAAGAAAGGTGTACACTCGAAGGTCTATTCTTCACTTGCCTGAATAGAAACTGACAGAATGAAAAAGGTGTTCGAGGCCATGGAAATGCTCTGGTACAAGAGCACATCTCTTTACATTTTCAATACATGAACGCTAACCCAGTTTGAAGTGACGTATGTTTTTATAACGGGGCCTCTTTGTCAAAGAGAGAAGGCGACTTTTAGGTCAAATGTATTTCTCCTTAAAGACAATATAAGCACCTTAAAGGTATGATGTATGACTTTCAGAGTCGATGTTGCACTTGAGCACAAGTCTCTCCCTTCAGCGCCTCGCTTCCCCACCTCCGTCAATGTTTGTAAGTCTGATCTCCGTCAGCAAACCAAAAGGTGTTTCGTATAAACCAGTCAGGTCTGCAGCCTTTGTGGAGTCTTTTAAGCCAAACACGCCTCCAAACACGCCTTTACATGTCGACTTTTGAGTCCGAGCTAGGTTGCTAGTCATGATGTACTCGTGTCAATTGTCTTATATTCTGTTTGCGTGTCTGTATGTATGTGTGAGTTTTTGTCTTTAGTTTTTTTTAGTTCTGCATCACTCTCTTGTTTCTTGTTTTTTTAAGCTTCATCAATAAATGTGATTGATTGATAAAGTCTTGTCTTTGAGTCCATTGGTTCACCATGAATTGACCCTACTAAACTCTTCTGTAATGCCTCTTCATAAGGCGTTCCTGAACAAGTCTGTGGGATAGCGTTAGCGTTAGCGGTAGCGATGCGTTAGCGGGGATGATGGTTGAACAGAGAGATAAAGGAAACACGTGTGAAACATGTTTGAGCCTTAAACACAAACAAGCTGAAGGAAAACTGACAACAACAAACTGAGAAGGTGCTTTGAGATAACTAATCGATACATTTACTCTAAAATGTTTTACACCAAGCGGAGGGCAAGTAAACAAGCTTAGCCAACATGAAGGTTAATGATTCGTCCAGGTCTGTGCAGCCTGATAGGATGCTGTTGAAGTTGCAGAGAAGAAAACGATTTCTGGTGAAACCGGTTTGTTTCATTGAGAAGTTACTAATATAGCAGTTCATGTACAAAGAGACCTCAAGAGCGGGCGTACTGGGTTCAAGTCCGACCTGGTTTCTGCCTCTGTCCCCCGCTGTATCCTAAAAATAAAGGCAGGAAGAAAAAGCCTAAAAATGAATCTTCCTTTTTTTTGTTTTTTTACAGGTTACATTAAGTTGTTGCATACACTAACACACTTTCAGTATGTGCAGCGTCACAGCCTTTCCAAGAGTGATGACGATATTGTGATTTGCAGGGTGGTACAGTAAAGCTCTCCCACATGATGGCGTGTACAGTACAGTCTTGACGCTCTTGGGGTAATAGCAGGCAGCTGACTGGTGAGATTACCCTAAAGCCAAACCCCCCAGTTATATAATCACATACGCTGGCCTTTTATCACCTCAGCTCACATGAGATGTCTGTTACTTCTAATGCAGCTGACCCATTTTTCACCATATCACAGTTTTTCATTTTTTACAGACGTAATGGAGATGAGCTGCCTCCGTGATGAGTGACGAAAGCTGCGTGATTTCAAATCCTTTTTTCCCTCATTGACTCCTGAGCTCCTGCTGGGAAAAAAAACAAAACAAGCGAAGGACGTTTTGTAGTTTTTTTTAGTTTTTTTTTTAGGAAGTGAGTTTGTTCAAGCGTAGCAAACAGTGCATCGAGGGCACACGAGCAGAAAACACCTGCACGCACGCACGCACGCACGCTTCATCCCTGCAGATTTCAGTCCACTCAGTCCAATTATCTAATCAGGAGACGCAGGACTGATGGCGGGGAAACTCCCACAAGATTTGTGCAGCTCTTGTCACTTCGTCCTCCCATGTGTTGAACGCGCAGACACAGAATGTGCCAGACCCCGTGAAGCAGGTGCACCTCGCCAGAGCCAGATTTTAGACCGACTGTCTCCTAGCAACAGCACCCAAAGAGGAGAGCGCCGCCGGTTCCAAGGGCTACTGCTATTTACCAAAAAAAAAAAAAAAAAGTCCTCTGGCTCTGTTTGGCTGTTTTGGTAAAATCTAGGCCACCACTTCTTATGAAGAAGATCGAACAGACAGACAGACAATTTATTCACCTGTTCGCAGTTTGAACCAGGTAAAAAAAAATATAAATGAGTGTTTGTGATGATCAGGTCACAGAGCCACCCAGGGAAAGTTTTTTTTCAGGCTAGATATCCTGCAGACAGCCTGAAGGCAGACTGTTAATGCTCCTCATTATGCAACCATCACACACATGCCATTAACTTTTCCCAGATCGCTGTTTCCAGCCAAGCTGTTTTCACAATTAATGCAAAAACGTATCATTATATTAACTGCACAACATCCAGGTTTCACTTTTATTAGTGCTGCAAACAAATGTTCAGTAAAGCGTAAACGAGCATCAAATGAGATTTGCGAAAAAACTGTAATTTGGCATATCGTCATTGTGCAGGTAAAAATGGATCTTTTAAATTAACATTTCATATTTGTTTCATGAGTCTGCAAACTTTGACTAATTTTCTAATTTGTCTCGCGAGCAGGCTGTGAACTTAAGAAGAGAAGAGAGACGGACTCCAATCACAGTCATTTCAGGTAAGTGTCATCAGTCAGTGCACAGCAGGTGAGCTGCTCATTTGTTTGCAACGCTCATAAAGTACGAAGCTCACAGTGAAGACATTTTGAATTGAGTCGTGTTTAAGTCTCGTAAATCAAAGAAAAACCTTATTTGTCACAACAATTCGTAACAAACTGCAAAGGTCTTTCCTGATTACTCCAGGCAGTTTATTTGAAACCCCCTGACCTTTATAGGCTGAGGAAACTCTCCAACATTCAGCTTGTGAGACTCTAATAAACCCCCCTCTGCCCCTTTAAAATACATGATTAAAATCCAGCTGCTCTTCTTGGTTCATAAACAGCACTGAGGGGGTCGCTCATTACAAAAACATTGAGTCCAGCTGAGATTCATTCCAAGGAATATATATATTTTGCCCATGAAGACAATAACTCATCAGATTTATTTGGTTTGTTGTACCAGGCTGTCAACATGTGACTTCCTGGTTCCTCAAGCGGGCAAATGACATACTGCAGAATTTTTGCACTTCCACGTCGGCTTCATTCGTCATGACCGGAAGTTGCCGCTTGGCACCGACCTACTTATTTGGGTAACCCTTCTGTTGCGTTGCCAAGCGACACTCTGCAGTCTGTTGACTGGTCGAAAGAATCGTCAACTTCCCGTGTGGCGCCGACCGATAAATGACAAACACAAAACACGGCATGCTTACATGGAGAGAGTATTTTCGAGGCTGTTTTCGCTTGTAGCGCCACCTAATGGACGATCCAGGAGGTGCAGATCTCTGCTTGACATCCTCCATCCTTGACTTTTTGCTCCACCTACCAAGTACAGGGTCAGCTAAGATCAGATTGACTCTACCAAAGCACGCTGAACCAAAACAAGAACGCTTCCTAGAAACAAGGCTTAAGGTGAAAATAAAGTTTTCAGGGGTTTAATGATCACATTTAAGAGATGATTCAGTATTTTTTAATCAGGTGAAAATGCCATGCTTATATGTTTTTTTTAATCTAGACTCATAAATCTTCCAAAAGAGACACCAGCATGACAATGACTACAGTTATTGTCAGAGACATTTAGTTTAAAACATCTGAAGTGTTTTAGGAGTTTCAAATGAGGCGGTCCCTGTTACACCATGAAATGTTATCTATTGTCATTGTGCCAGTGCTTGATGCGAGTGCCGGCCTTCCTTTTCTCATTGTGGGCCGTCCAAGCAGAGATTAGGGGCCTGTGCTGCTGAATGGAGGCGAGAAGCTCCTCTTTCTCTCTGGATGCTTTCACTCATTATGAATGAGCGTGATTCTGGGAAACGTGCCCCCGTGAACAGTAGAGGGAACCTTTAAATCCAGCAAACCCCCCCTCAACCCCCCTGTGCGGATCTGTCTTTGACATACGACTTCCCTCGTGTGGGGGACGACGGAGCCCGCGGATCAGTGAGGGCCTGGAATAAAAAAAAGTGTGAATGCGGCTTCATGATGCTTCACGATGCTTCTGGCTGCTTCTGTCCCCATCTTGATTTCAATCTGAAAGCAAAGGTCACTGCAGTGATGCTGCAGGTAATGTTTCTGCTTCGACACTCTTAGATGTGACACATGTTTTACTTTAAGTGCATATTCTGCACCTGATGTGGTGAAGGAGGATGTTTACAGGCCTGTCGAGTATTAAATAATCCCTCGTTGGTGCGTAACATGACAGAATAATGCAAATACAAAGAGTGGTTAAAGATCTAGCACATGCCCGTCTCAAAAGGTCAAACATCAGAAAGCTGCTGAATGAGTGACACTGACAGATGCTGTCAATTCTAAGGGCGAGGGGGGGGGGGGGGTTATACTGCCGGTGGTTAGATGAAGGGTGGGGCGGGCGGGTGGGGGGGGGGGTTAAGGATGGGAACAGACAGCTGAGTGGGCCTGATGCTCTCCAGAGTCTGAACAGCTGAGACCAGGAAGGCCCACGCAGGCAGCACAGAGAGAGAGAGAGAGAGAGAGAGAGAGAGCGAGAGCGACCTCTGGGATTCTTGTTTTTTTTTTTTTGATGGGGAAAGTCTGTCGAGAAAAGCAGATGAAGTCTTGTCTGCACAGTCGTAGAGAGAGAGAGAGAGAGCGGCTCCTTAAGCTGCGCTGAAGCCATTACCCAAATCTCAGCAGAGTTGACAAAAAGCTGAGAGCATAAAAAAAAAAAACTGGCTTACAGGCGCTCAGCTAATAGACAGCTGTGCTCGAAATAGCAGATAGGAGGCCTTGTAGTGTATCTGGAGCAAACAATGCACAACTGCTGCCACACTATCACCAAAAAGCAGCGCTGCATCGATGTAACGCGTAACGCTCAACAACGGTTTCACAGTTGCACAACAGCAGATACCCTGCGAGTGCGCCGTGAGATTAGACAGAGCAGCGCCTGACTCAACAGCCTCACAACTTAAACTCACAATGTGCACTTTAGGCCATTTTTTTCCCTGTGACATCACAGCAAACGTGCGAGGCTCAGACACTGTTCTGTTCACGTTGTACTCTTGTCTTTATGTTTCACAGGTTCTTTTTCGACGCTTCGTGTTGAATCCTCAACTGAAGTGAACGTTGGAAATCAGCTGGCACATAAAAGCTTTACGGCAGAAAATACCAGCATTTAACTGCTTTTGTTCAAAAATAACATTTATCAGGGGTTAAAATTATATTATTTTATTCCTCTCCCGAGGCTACTTCCTAGATAAAGGTTATACTATTACGGAGCCGAAGTTGCCGAATGCTAATTTTAACAGTAGGACATGCTAACTCTGGTTACCTGCAGAGCTGCAAGAAACACCAGCTCTCTTCGTGCTCTGGATGGATTATGATTCGTTAATATTGATAACTGGGAGGGAGAGAGATGATGGACGAGCAAGCGACATTGACTTTTAAAGAGAGAGAGAGAGAGAGAGAGAGCAGCTCACTGCGCTGCCTCTTCTTTGTCTCTGTTTGTGGAGACGATCCGAGCAGGCGGGAACATTCAGCACGTCGGCCTTCTGTCACTTTTCACTGTCGTTGTTTTAGTTGCGTTATTCCAGTTTTTGAGATCAGATTTGACTCTCACAGGAAGCCGTGGCGGTCATGAGATCGATGAAGGGAAAGGTCGACAACGTCCTTGAGAAGTTTTTACCTGCAGAGCATCGAGACGCGCGTACGAGCACGCCCGTGCGAGCTCTACAAGCCTAGCTAGCGTAAAATGGCTCGATGTGATTGGTCAAGACTTCACGACATATAGTAGCAGAGTATAATGCATTTCCTGTGTAAAGGAAATACAGTATTTTAGGAGTTTTATATGTATAAAAGTATCATCACCAACCACTGAGGTCGAAAAACAAAACAATTTACAACATTTGCAACATTGAAAAGTTGTTTTCACTCACCGGCTTTTTTAAATCTTCATTTGTAACATTGAACATTATTTAACATTGGTTGTTAGATAATCACTGCTGATGGTTTTATGGTAACACTAGGTAAGATTTCAATTTAGAGTTGTTGATCAATCAAAAAAAGGAAAGAAATTATATACGTGAATAAATATTTTGTAGTTATCCAAACAGTGTGTGTGTGTGTGTGTGTGTGTGTGTGTGTGTGTACAATTAGTTGTTGGACCTCCTTCTATCAGACTCACACACACACACACACACACACACACACTTAAACTCTTTCTGACTGATTTCCAGAGTCGGGAATGCTAAAAGCTCTACGACATACTTCATGGTTGGGCATCAAAGGATCGTGGGTGTACTCGAATGCTCAAGCTTTCATCTCCACTCTGCTGGTTAAGTAAGCCTTGAGTGAATGATGGGAACACTTCAAACAGGAAAGAGCTGGATGTACAGCAGCTCAACAATTTTATGAATTTAGCAAAAAAAAGAGAAGTTTCTTCAGATACAGCAGCAAGAATGTTTTCTCCCTTGATAGCGACGTTAACACCCGTTTGTGTTTCACCCACAAACACGCCCCCCCCCCCTCCTCAGGAAGGTCTCTGGAGCTCTACAGGTAGCGTGAGATGTAAGCGACCTGAGGAGGGCCTCTCCGCCCTACAGACCACCTCCTCACTATAACTCACTGAGGGTCAAGTCGAGCCCTCAATGATGTGCTCAGTTACTCTCCCGCCCGCACAACATGACCTCTGTCTGCCAGGATCGCTCCGCTGGGCCCACTGTCCTTCCTCCTGATCGCTATCTGAGCAGCGACATCTGTTTTCAGGCTGTATTTACTAAAGTGGAACAGGAGCAGATCCTGACGCTCCCGGGAGGCTCCTTGTTGGGTCTAAAGGCCATTTCAGCATCCGCAATCCATAAAAGCAGGCATGTTAGACATAAGTGAGCGTTTAAAATGAGGGGGCCGTCGGGTGTGCCGGGTGTAGTCGATAAAGTCAATAGCATATTAGGGAACCTTTTTTACGACTGTCTAATATTCACACTGAGGGGCCAAACTAAAAACAGTCTGATCTTTGTACAGCGGAGCGACGAGCGATGCCTCAGTGACGTACTGAAGGAGGATTTCTGTTCCAGCAGCAGTCTGATATTTTCATTTGTAGCAGTGGCTCTGACTCACGTCTCATATTGTTTCAGCTGTGTTACTCGTTGTCATTGTAAAACTGATATTGTTTGTTGTGCGTATGAAATGTCCACGTGGCAGGATGTATATTCAATAATCTATAGGCTCACATGTCTCTTATTCAGGTTGGATGTATGAACTGGGAATATTGTACTCCAAGATCGAGGTTCGATATTTCATTAAAAATTCTCTTTTCTGACAGATTATCTGGATTTGGCTGCTGAAATTAAAACCGCCGCTCGATCATTTCCTAAGTTAAGTTGGCTGGAATTGTTGACTCGTCAGCTGACTTGTTTCTGCCCCCTGAAAGTTAGTTTTCCACACGTGCACCTCACCTCTCACAGGATGCAGTGTGTCACATGGATAGAACGAGGCAGAAGAGCCTTAATATCAGTGCTGTGTTCAACTTGACACCAAAGATCTTTTCTGCAGTCCTGACCGTCCGTGAATTGTCCACGATCATCCTTAAGGAATCGTAAGTGATCATGAAGATCAGGTCCAAAACATAAACATGACATTTTGTCTTTGGCCTCACTGACTGGATGTAAACACGGTGTCAGATATGATCTGAACAATACGAAAGGATGGAAGCCTTTGTTGCAAAACAAAACAAGTGTTAACTGCATGTGGGTCAGGAAGGCGGTGAGTGATGATATCTTTAACTTTTATATTACATAACTCTTCAAATCGCTTGTAAGAATAAACGTCTCTCTTAACAGTGAGTCCAAGGAGGAAGAGGCTGCCATGGCGGACCATCTGGATGCCGGACGTGTCAGAACTCCGAGGTGAGGGATGCATACTAAAAAGAGACGGGATGATGCAAGATCATTTTTTTTGCAGTTTTTGAAAAGAGAAGCGGACAAAACGAATCAGGCGTCATCTTAGTTTGTCCACATGGTTCAACCTCGTTCACTCATAGACGATGCTAACAAAGAATTATTTGCTAAAAAAATCAGTTTCCAGTCGTGTGGAGGAGAATTTCTTTGGGATAAAATAAGATCAGACATGCGTGGAATAAAGCGAGAGGTTGAACCTTGGACCTTCCTGCTGATGACTGGTGAATAATAAATCGAGTACTTTAGGAAGGTGATGAGCTGAGAGTCCCGTAGGGTAAATGGATGGCCCATCAAAGTCCTGTCATCCCCGCTGACATGGCCGTGGAGGGCCGGCAACGCGTGACCAGAAGCCGCTCTCGGACCGCGCCGTGAGCTAACGAGCGGGAGTGATCGGCCTGTCAGATAAGGGAGGAACAACTCTGATGTGGCAACAGCGTCTGTTGAAGGAAGGGAAGCGTGCTGTTTTCAAAACAGGAACAACGGTGGTCACTCATGGGTGTACGCATGTTCACATCAAACACAAAACAGACACTCTAACACAAGCAGGTGTAAACAGTCCAGGTAAACTTCTTCATTCACTGAAGAGCTATGAAACAGGATGTGTGAGCGCGGTGCCCCTGGGACAGATTTGTGCAAATCCTGCAGGGATCAGATGTCATCGCTTAAAGGTGGGAGTGACTCAGCAGGATGACGCCTCACCTGTTCGAACAGGGAGTAAGGAAGCGTCACCACAACCGTGCAACAAAGGTGTCAGTGTGGTGTCAAACTCCTGGTGTGATTGGAATAAAAAAACAAACAGAATAAAGCACCGTTGGTAAAGGGTGTAACGGGGCGTAACAGGGCTTGTCAATGATGTCACCTTGAGAAAGAAAAGAAGAGGACGGATTAATGGAGGGCTTCTTCTTCTCTCAGCAGAAAGTGACAGTGTTACCAGAATTAAACACAAATATTTACCCTCAGCTCGGCACTCAAAAGCAGCGTTGCTCTCGCTGCAGGGACCGTGCAGGTCAAGGACACTGAGCGAGCCGAGAGAGCAGACACAGCGTGCCGATGCTGACGTCTTTGAGGCCAACGGCGGCTCACGGATCCAAGCAGCGGCGAGGGGGGGGGGGAATCTGTCTGACTTTGGTGTGAATAAAACATGCCGTGGCATGTTGGTAGCGACGATCGAGGAGGCCCCCTGCATTATTCATGCTGAGGAGCCGGAGAGGGTGAGGGGTTGGTGTGTGTTGTGAAAGAGGAAGGAGAGGAAGAGGATGAGGATAAAGAGTGTATCGGGGAGGGGGGGGGGGCTGTTCGGCTCTGCAGGGGCATGTGAAGGTGTAAGGGTGTTGCCAGGCTGCAAGGAAGGTCGTCCACCCAGCAACCAGGCTCAGACAGTTATCGTTACCCTGAGGCTGCTTTACACACTGACACTGATCCCCCTCCTCATCTCACTGCAGGCTCAACTGTCAAAAGCAAATCCATGGTTTGGCACATATCAAGGGAAGAAGAGCAACTTCAGCTTTAATAATAATGTGGAAGAAATTGTTAAATGTGATTAGAAAAATCTGCAGCACCAGACTTGCTGATGGACAGATTTGCCATATTTAACAGAGGATCAATACCTGTTTCATTCATTCATCATGAATACATCTTTACAGTGCACGCTTACGAGTGTCAGAGAGGGATGAGGACGGGATGCAGAGGTCTAGTGATATCCTAGGCCAGGCTAACCCCAGAGACGGGTTCTCCCATAAGAGCTGAATAAGTGTTTTCCCTCTGCAGAGCTGAGCGCAGGAGGGGGGGGGGGATGTGTTCCAGTCAGCAGCTCCTCTTCCAGTCAGGGAGAGGCAGACAGACTCGCTGCCAGCCAAAGCTGAGGCTACTGCTCCACCTGCAGGCTCACAAACACATCGAGCCCGCGTGCTCGGATGTGTGAGTGTTGTGCAGAGGGTGTGAACAAGTAAAAAATCTGCTTCACACTTAAGGTAAGTTCTCTGCCAAGCACATTATTATCGCATCAGTTCATAGACGACAAGAAAAGGAAACAATCAAACCCAACAGATTACTTTGTTTTTGGAGGATGAAACATTAAAGAACAGAGTCAGGTTGCAGGTTGACAAGTTTCCCAGATTGACTGAAATAAAAGAAGGAATTTGTTTTATTGTGTTGGATTTCACAGAGAAGCTGTAAATGTTGATGTCCAGTCATTTCTCATCTGACACGCCCTGCAGAGTGGACAGCGAGGAGACTGCTGAGAGCTGCATACAGTGTGTGCATGTTTGAGGACATATTCAGGGATTAATCTTTTACTATGAAACCCAAGGACAACTTGGATTTTTTTTTCTTTCGTGCTGTCGGAGTTATCTGTATGATATTTTTCTTGAACGTAAAAAAACAAAACACGACCAGTCGTGGAAACAGGTTCAGTCACATGCAAGAGTCTGCACCTTTTCATTATTTTAGGAGAGATCTTTTATAGCAATGCTTTTGGCCTCCCTGATGAGATTGTGCTGCTGAGGGTTCATGTTTTGAAAAAGATACAAATTTTGTGCTGGAATAATTTAAGAAAAGTTAAAAAAAAAAATATTAAACTTCTATTTCTGATGCGGTTGAAGCGATCAGCCGTTTGTTGCATTTTCTTTTCTTGCAGGGAGAGAACTCGAAAACATGTTGTGATTAATAACCCCGCATGCTGAAAAATCTGCACACCTGAAAGTCTTATTTAAGCGTGACAGCTTTAACAGCGCCCTTTCTAGTAATGTAAGATGATCCTGCAGCATGAAGGTGGAGAGGAACAGAGTGACCAGTGCCAGCGTGGCTTGATTACAGTAATGTGAACGCTCAGTAGCAGCTGGTGCTTATCTGCTCTGCCACTGCATGGCTGACACACCCACACACACACACACACACACACACACACACACACACACACACACACACACACATACACTGCCCAGTCTCTAATTCAATATAAATACACTCATTCAGCCTGGGGAGGGAACACTGTGCAGGAGCTGCTTCATAATCTATGATTTAAAGATCGAATCAGTAACGTTTAAAAACCAATACGTCTTATTTCTAATTCTCCAGCTGATGAAAAACGAGCTGCATTGATTGATTTCTTTTTCCTAAAATATAGACATTAAAAAATATTGACTTGAAGAGAGAAAAGAGACTGTTTAAGGACCGTCAACATCAACCATTATTCATAGATCTGGTGAAGAAGTTGTCAGAACTGTGTATTTTTTTTTTAATAACGATCAAAGATCAGAGGTGAGCGAGATGCAGAGTTCATATTTTAGACTCATCTACCAGTCAGAGTCCGGGAGGCGGACACACACTCTGTACTTTTAAGAATAGACTTCATACTTTCCTCTTTGATAAAGCTCACAGTTAGGACAGGTGTAGACCAGCTCCTAGTTATGCTTCTATAGACTTAGACTACCAGGGACAGGTGTAGACCAGCTCCTAGTTATGCTTCTATAGACTTAGACTACCAGGGACAGGTGTAGACCAGCTCCTAGTTATGCTTCTATAGACTTAGACTACCAGGGACAGGTGTAGACCAGCTCCTAGTTATGCTTCTATAGACTTAGACTACCAGGGACAGGTGTAGACCAGCTCCTAGTTATGCTTCTATAGACTTAGACTACCAGGGACAGGTGTAGACCAGCTCCTAGTTATGCTTCTATAGACTTAGACTACCAGGGGAACTGTCACCTGAGCGCCTCGCCCTTCCTCCCTCATCACATTACTGTATGTCACTATCTAAACATATTTATATTGTTATTGTTATTATTTACCAAGAACATCATATTTTGTCATTTTTACATGTTTTTCATTTTTGGCTGGATCCAGGGTCGCGGTTTCCCCCGTGTCCCCAGTCTTCATGAATCATGCTAAGCTAGGCTAGGCTAAGCTAAGCTAAAGGGTCCTATCTCCAGCTTCCAAAGTGTTACAAAGGTCTTTTAAGATTTCCACACAGTCAGGTCCAAGACTTCCTGTTACCAAGAATAAAAAACTGAAAGTATTTCAACATTAAGCTCCGAAGAGGACAACCACAGAAACACAACAACCTGGAGAGACCACAGCAGCAGATTTCACACACACAGCCGGCCGGGGGCCTCTTGTTGAGTTCATTCAGTCGGATATTACTCAGTGACAGGATGGCTGGAGAGAAACCTGGATGTGGAGACTGTAACCACAGTTGCACAGTCATCAGGACTCAGAAGCCACGATTTATGTTCCTGCAGAAAGACAGAAAACGGTCGACTCCCTTCAAGACCTCCGTCTGAGGAAATTGCAATAGACAGTATATTAAAAGTGCAAGTGGAAGTAAAAGCAGGACAGATTTGTACACACACAGACAGAAAATATGAAAAGTTCAAGCCATGCATTAGTCTGACCAGAGCAAAGAAGTTAGTCTGATAGTTTTAAATTTGAATACTGTTTTTGCGACTGGTCTGATAAAGCTGCTAAACATCAGTAAGAATGCAGAGACGATATTTCACCTGTTTTAGACTTTGTAAAACACACTTCATGTTTTAAATGTTGAAATATTTCATACACAATCTCATATATTTATTTAAGGCCTTAATTTCATAAATGTGTAATAATTTATGATACTTTTTTTATTCCCTGAAATGAACAACTGGAGTTTTCCAAATATAAATTCACAGATATTTGATGAAACGTTCCGGAGACATTAAAGCTTCTTCGCTGGTTAAAAAGTCACATTCTAAGACTTTGTGTATTTAATGAACTTAGAAAACATCCGTCTGGTAAATGTTATAAAATATGAAAGTGACAAAGCTGTGACTTAAAGGAGCAATATGTAACTCTGACCCCTGGTGTTTAACATGGGTACTGCAGTCCATATTTAAATCATGTGCCACAGAATCCTGACTGAGCGATGTTTTCACTTTTCTACATGTGATTGTCTGGTGTGGTGACCTACAGAGCGATGTCATGTACAACATAAAAATACTCCATCCATCCATCCATCCATTTTCTACCGCTTATCCGGGGCCGGGTCGCGGGGGCAGCAGTCTAAGCAGAGACACCCAGACTTCCCTCACCCCAGACACCTCCTCCAGCTCTTCCGGTGGGACCCCGAGGCGTTCCCAAGCCAGCCGAGAGACATAGTCTCTCCAGCGTGTCCTGGGTCTACCCCGAGGACTCCTCCCGGAGGGACATGCCCGGAACACCTCCCTAGGGAGGCGTCCAGGGGGCATCCGGACCAGATGCCCGAACCACCTCAACTGACTCCTCTCGATGTGGAGGAGTAACGGCTCTACTCCGAGCTCCTCCCTGGTGACCGAGCTCCTCACCCTATCTCTAAGGGTGCGCCCAGCCACCCTACGGAGGAAGCCCATTTCGGCCGCTTGTATCCGAGATCTCGTTCTTTCGGTCATGACCCAAAGCTCATGGCCATAGGTGAACATAAAAATACTATATAATACAACTAGTGAAGGTTTATCTCACACTCGTGCAGCTTCTTCTGAAGGTGTGAAACATAAACATGTTTAAGATGTAATCAGGTAAATTCCTGGCTTTGGCTCAAACGTGACATTGACTCCACCTCTTTCGAGCTGAAAAGTCGAGTGACCATGATGCATTTTATTATACTTTTTATGTGAAATCCTTTTTTTTTTTTCCAATTAACCCTCGTCCAGACATACATTTATGAATTTAAGTTATTCGAGGGTGTTTTTGTGCAGGAGTTCATGAAAGCTTCTTCGAGGTACTTTCAGTTTGTGTTGATTTTGGCGCCCCCTGTGGACAAAGCAGTTCATGCAATCACTTCCTGTGCATGCGTTTGTATTTTATCTGACTAAAAATATCACCCTCTTTTTCTTTAATCTCCTTTAAAATATGCAACTAACTACTAAACATCGGCATAGTGATGTTCAATATGTAACGCCGTAGTTACGAGCCTAAACAAAGACGTAAAGACGTACGGTCTCGCTCGCTGAGGCTACAGTACTTATTCCTTTCTGTTAAATAATCTTTGATGAATTAAAAAAAAACTTTCTTTGCAGTATTTTAGAGGAACTTGGTTGTGCCCTCTCACTCGTGTGTCGCAACACTTTCACTCACTCTTGGTTCCTGATAGAGCTCTGAAGCTTTGCCCAAGCCAATCGTCCTATCTGCCAACGGACAGAGATTACAGCACTCCGGGTTTACTTTTGCTGGCATGAAACATGATCCTCAATGAGCCGTTAATGTTTTGACACGACTGATTAACTAAGACTCCCCCCCCCCCCCCCCCCCCTCCGATTAAAGCAACGTGCAGGAGGAAGTGGGATCCTGTTGGGGAGGGGGGGGGGGGCCTCTGCATCTGTGGCAGTGTGTTAATGCGGAGGGGTGGTCTCAGAGGATAGCCGTTGTCTTTCTCAGAAAAGTGAACTTGCTCTCACCCAAGAGACAGATGAGCAATGTGTTAGGGCTCTGCGGTTTATGGACAGAAGTCAGTTCTCAGGCTGACGGGGTTTTCACTGGAATAAAAGAAGAAACTCTTTACTCAGAAATAACTGACAGTTGTGCCACTTCAATGAGCCCCACACTGTAAAAAGTTTGAATGATTAACTGTACAGCACTGTGAGAACAAACAGCATCACTTTATACAGGGAACCAGATGAATACTCTATAAACACAAAAAGACACAAATATTTACTGTTAGAAACCGGTGAGAGAAACGCACCCCTGATTCCCCCAGGTTGAGGAAAAACACAAAAAACTGCCTTTTTTGATCCTTTTATGTTAGTAAGGATAAAATCCAAAGCCCTCTATGGTTTCCCACAATATTAAAAATGTCTCCTGGCAGTGCGGAAAACACAATGAAGCTCCTTTTCGTGTGGCATACACATGAATAAAATGCTCTCAAGGTCATCATTTCCTACTCTTGGTGTCACTCCAGCAGGGAAGGGGTTAACCGGGAAATTCGACCTCTGGACAAAAAGGACGTTTTTCCCTGACGGAAGTTTGAAAACACTTCGATTAAGTCTTCTGAATAAAATGAGTTTGCAGTAATAAGATCGAGTGTATGGCTGATTTTTGATTAAATAAATCACATTTTATCCTTTTTTCAGACATTTGCACCAAAAAATAAAATAAAACTGGTGACTTCTAGTGTTGAAAAATTCAGCCAATGTGGAAGTACGAAACGCTGCAGTTCCTCGAATGAAGTGTCCATTTGTAACCGCGCCAGTAATGAAGTTAACAGCCTGATAAAAACTGTTTTTATTCAAAGCGTTTTTAATACCATCGCTGGGCTTCATAAACCGATGTTTTAAACGCCTCGACCTTCAATTCTTATAAGTTCATCTTTGAATAATGCCAAATTTAAAGAAGTTCCCTCCAAGCACGAACATCAGTGGGATTAAATCTTGTTGGGTTGTATGAGCGTTAATGTTTCTAAACTGTGTTTATTCATCACGTCTCGATACAAAGGTCCGATGTTCTCCAACCAGTTTAAAACAGTCTCACAGCTCCCACGTCTGGGAAGTTTATGTTATAAATCCTTGATGTCAAAGTTTCCATCTCAGCGTGTCACAGCAAGGTCACAGCAAGGTCACAGCAAGGTCACAGCCGCCCTCCGAGAAGTGATCCCAGCGTCGAGCTCATGACATTTAAAATCATCTAAATCTTAGGTGCTGCACTTTCCCTTTCCTGAAGGACTCATGAATCCATCCAGCATTAAACCACTGTATTTCCTGCCGCTCCCCTCCCTCTCTCTCTCTCTCTCTCTCTCCCTCTCTCTCTCTCTCTGTGAGTGCAGTGATGCTGCAGAGGACACGCCCTTCCTCACTCGGCTGCCTCGCTCTCTTTGACCCTGAGAAGTTCTCCAACACACTGCTGATGGTGCTGCAGTGCCCACCCGAGAGAAGCCCCCTTCTCACTCCACAGCACCACAGTGAAGAGGAGAGACGGAGAGGAAGGTTAAAAATGAAGGGGGGGGGGGGGGGGGGGGGGTGAAAGGATGAGAAGGTGGAAAAGAACGAATGAATGGAAAGAATGTAAAAAAAGGCTTACCTTCACACTTTTGTTTCTTTTATTTATGAGGGATTAAATAGAACAGAGGCGACGATAGAGCATCTCTCAATGTAAGCCAGTTTAGTAAACAGGAAACTAGTAATGAGAAGCATTTATTACATCTAATTTTTTGTTTATAGATTTCTCTTTAACTTTCAGAGACTGGAACTTATTCAACTCGTTCATGTTTGACACGTTACTACGTTACTTAATGGATGAAGACGTTCAGTGAGTCGTTAGCTGGAAATATGGAGGCCGTCATGGTGGGAGCGTTTACATGTTCATCTTCCTCCCACAGTCCAAAGACATGCTCGTTAGCTTCACTGGTGACTGTGTGAGTGTGATTGACAGGTGACCACCAGTAAGCCCCGCCTCTCACCCAATGTCAGCTGGGGTCGAGGGAGCTTTAAAGAAACTAAAATAGTTCAGAGTTCCTTTGGTGCAAAATCAATATATATATATATATATAAAAAAAGGAGGAGATACTTCTAACAGTTCCTGGAAATATGAAGGAAAAAAAGAAGCTGCTGTATAAATATTAAAGAACATGTAACAAGTAACTTGATGAATTTGAAGTTTACAGTTACTGCAGCAACCTTCCCGATGCTACGGCCCATTTTTCTGTCATATTTATGGTCTTAGTCTGGACTTGTGCTGGATCCCTAAATGACTCGGTCTTGAGTGTGTCTTGGTCTCGTTTACTGTGGTCTTGACTAAAACTCTAGTCTTGTGGTGAAGCAGAGAAAATGTGCCTTTTGCTGAATTTAAAACACAAATAATCAAAAGTCCAAAGAAGTCAAAGCAAACGAAGACGTTCATAGAAAACAAGAGTTCTCCTTTTAATTTCTCCAACCACGACATACTGTTCCTTTACAGTACACACTCCAGATTTTCCCAAAAGTTAACATGATTTTGAACACATCACAGTTTGAACGATGAAAAGAAAAAAAGGACATATGTGCACAAAATTAAAACCTATAAAAAATATAAAAACAGAACTTTTCAATCTCATTTTGACAGGTACCATTTCAAGAACAAAACATAAACGCACAACAGAGCAGACAAATCAAACGGAACCATTAGTTCTTTTAAATAGAAGGAAAAGACATCCTCTCCATCATGCACAGGATGTGACATTAAATAACCAATCAGACAAAAATAATATATACTTCTCTATATATCTCTCTCTTTTAAATTTTCAAGTCAAAGCACTCCCGTCCCGTCCACAGGGGAAAAACAAGACGAGTTTAAAAACAGCGGAGGATCTACAATGTGTTCAGTAGCTGCCACGGGTGCATGGCCTTCTATCCACAAACATCACATCGCAGCAACATCTTCTTGGCACAGAAAAAGACGTTCATAATGGCAGTAGCATTTTTGCATTATAAAAGAAGGGCGGGAGCAGTAGCTCTATTTCCAAGATAGAAAAAAAAAGAAAAAAAAAAAAGAGGAAAAACATTCTGTGCACCGACATCAGTCAGGAGAGAGGCGTCTCCCCGCAGCAGGGTGTGAGGCAGCAGTTGTAGCAGCAGCTCCGCCTACTGCAGCATGCTCTTGATAGTCTTGTTGGTTGATTCATCGTTCAGATGCTTGGTCGTGTACCTGCAGGACAGAGACAGAATCCAGGCTTTCATTCTTAGACCGATGGATGATCAGGACCTCTGCTCACTCCTTTTATTTTTTTTAAGCCCTATAATGGCAGAACACGTTTTTTTACCATTATTGTTTATTTGTTTTTGTGTGTAGTGAAGGAGTCGCACCCGGACTGGAAAAACCTCAAACTTTTCTCGGCAGTTACTTCCTGGTTCCTGATTTATTTCTCATCTTATTTCCCCTCTTTGGATGTGATTTTGTCTCACACCTTGCTGAGTCTGTACAGCTTTCTGGAACCCCCTAATATAAACATCATATATATTTGATATATTTTTTTTATTATGTCCTGGAGGAGCCTGTAGAGGTCACATGACTTCCTTTTATCTATCGTTGACTTTCATGTGTTCAAAGTCGAGTGGGTGTCGTCGTTGATGATGACTTCAAGGTTAAGGTCAAAATTTAACGCATACGCTGCTGACAGCTCACAGGGCTGCGCTCACAAATATTGACGCGGCACTGCGTGGTCACGTGCTCCTTGCACATGTATCCATGCAGATGTTACAGAATCAATACAGCTGCAAAGCTGAGCAGACAAGTTTGCAGAGACGCCGCAGCCGCAGCAGCTGATTGGCGTGTAGCGCCTGAAGTGAAGAGTCTGACGTTTGAGGATTCTTAAAACGCCTCTGCTGTCGCTCTAAACAACGAAGCTGTCGGAGTCAAGTCTGTGCAGGACGTCCCCTCCTGCTTGGGCAGCGAGCGAGGAGTCTTTAGTATGACGCTGATGTTTTAACAGATCTGTTGCTGCATCTGCCCCCCTCCCCCCCTCCCTCCTGTGTGACGGGGAAAGCCTCCTGCTGGGAGGTGCATGTGTGCACGGTCAGGTCAGGTGTGGAAACAGCTGTAGACTGTTTGTGCAGATAATGGCCCGGCCTGACTCTGGACCCTGCGGCTGCAGCTGCAGACATGTCTGTCCTGAGACCATCAGGATTAACCGAGTCTGTTTCAGAACCAGTTAAAGAACAGCGCTGTACTGGAAGTCACTTTTCCACCACTGTATGCAGCTACGGCATTTTGTCACCATCTGTCACATCACAGCTGTAACCGCCGACATATAATCCAACACTTTTCCATGTGAGTGAGTTCACGTGACGGGGCGTGCCTCAGGCCCCCTGTGCACATACAGATGTGAGGTCACCACGGAAACAGGGCTGTCAGGCTGAGCAGCTGTGAGCATTAGGCGAGGCGGGGGCAATTTGGGAGAGTGTGTGTGTGTGTGTGTGTGTGTGTGTGTGTGTGGGGGGGGGGGGTAAGGTGTCAGATACAATCTGCATTTCTGGAGAGCCTTCCACACCCAAACCTGAAACGGAGCACAGAAGGCTCTCGTGGCTGACCGCATCCCCCCGCTGGACTCGGGGCGAAGCTGTCGTCACGGTGATATAAACCCAGAGTCTGCATGGTGAACAGGCACCAAATATCATTTCGCTCACAGCTTGAGCAGCCGAGTCT
Organism: Symphodus melops; assembly: GCF_947650265.1. Lineage (NCBI taxonomy): Eukaryota > Metazoa > Chordata > Actinopteri > Labriformes > Labridae > Symphodus > Symphodus melops. The sequence goes on along the minus strand of NC_136704.1, from coordinate 23,396,960 downwards.
TTTTCAATGAGAGCGTGCACGTCGCCAGACTGCACCTATAATCGCATTACACGCCGGGCTGCGGGGGGAAGAACACAATTTGGCGCGGACATGCGCTTACCTGAGAGCGTTGAGAAGGCCTTCGACGCTGTTCTGAGGCTGATCTTTGAGGACTTTGATGCAGCCTTTCATCTGGGGACACAAAGCGCGACTGTTAGCTTTAAATAGCAAACGGCGAGGAGGAGGCGTCGGGGGCAGGAAGTGCACTCACGTCGATTTTGGACGACTTGGCGAAGGCTCCTACAGGATGGACGTAGTCGTACAGGATGATTACTCCCACCATCACCCGGAGGCAGAAGGACACCGTCTCCTCGCTGCTGAATCGGCTGCGGTACTCCCTGGAGAAGGACACGGAGCGGTTGGATTACACGCGTGTAAATGTCAAGAGCAAGAAGTGAAGGAGCTCTCGAAGAGTCACTCACGGCGTCTCCAGCATGACTTTACACACGCTCGCCATCGTGCTCAGGCAGTCCGTGGTGTTCTCTATGGGCAGGTTCTTGTTCTGTGGGGACACACACACACACACACACACACACACACACACACACACACACACACACACACACACACACACACACACACACACACACACACACACACACACACACACACACACACACACACACACACACACACACACACACACACACACACACACACACACACACACACACACACACACAGAGTGAGAAATGACTGCAGCCTTTCAGAACGACGTCCTCCGCTCACCTCGGCTCCTCGCTCACCTCAGAGACAAACTTCGTTGTGCCGTCACTTAACGTTTTCAGCATGGGCGTGGCGTCCGCGTAGAACAGAGATATCCGATTGGCTAGTTCGTTGTTGACTTCATTCTCCCCTTCGGCCTGAAAATCACCAAGAACAACTCCATTGATTAATGAGGTTCAGTCGGGCTCATGCAGAGCACGGCGGCTTAAAGATAACGTTCATTTTCCATCACCTGTTTGAGCCTTTTCTGAAAAACAATTAAGATCCAATCTTTTTTTTTTTATTCACGTTCCAAGTGTTACTCAGATGTTCACACAACAATGCATTCATTTGAATCCTTCTATAAAACAGAGACCCCCCCCCCCCCCCAAAAAAAAAACAGGGACTCCGATCTCTGTATCAGCCTCATCATGTAAGGATCTTTGATTCAGGCGGCGTGGGGAGAAACATCTCAACATCTCCCCTCGTGTTCATGAACACTGTGAAACTGTGAAGGTCAGAAAGTTCTGAGACGTTTACAAAGATTTATCCTCCTTTTTTTTTTTAACCACTTCTCCAGGAGTCTCAAAATCAGCCCTCATGTTTAAAGCTCGCTCAGAGAGGAATCATTCACCTGATCACACTCGCTCCATTTTCATCACGTTTTAATTTAACCCTTTATCGGGTTTGCATCACATATGGCCTCCCGTCTGCACCTCAGCGAGGTCGAGAGGCATGTGATCCTCACTCAGCCAATCAGAAGAGATCCCCCTACTGATCCTGCTCCTGTGGCATTTGAACCAAATATATGGTCACTTTGGCATTTTGAAAAATGTTATGAAATAAATAAAGTTCTGTTATGTCCCTGAATAATCAACGAGTAAAGGGTTAACCTCCTTTTCCTCATGTGTTTGGTAAGTTAGTGAATCTGTACTGTACACCATTTTAAAAAAATTTTTTTAAATGCAATCTGCTGTTTTAAACTTTATTGTGCTCCAGAAGAGGAACAATGACAATAAAAAGGATTCTGATGTTTGGACACCGGCTCACCCTCATCGTAGTTACTCATATTGGCACTTTGATGTCCTCGCTTGTTATTTCATGTATTAAAGATAAATGACCAGCGAGGGACGCTGGTCTTTGTTCGTGTCGTGTCTCGGTGTAACTCTCCTGCTATCATCCACATCAATGTCAGCGTGCAAATCCAAAAACATCTAAAAGTCACAACTCAACATCAAAAAAAAAAAAAAACAACAACAGGAGTGAAGCCTCCTGGTTTCCCAGCTGACTAACCTACCTGAAAACACACCTGGCAGTGAAGCGAGAACAAGGCGTCTCTCGAACACGCCGCTCTAAATGTGTCTGCATATTTAAGAAACATCAAGTCCGTCTCCTCTCATCTCGCTTTTCATTAACGGCAAAACAACGTGAACAATCTCTCCCGAAAAAATTCAAACTGATTCATGTTGAGACAAAAGATGACGCGTGAAGCTCAAAGGAGGGTTTTTTTTGTTTTTACCTCGGGGACGGATGTGCGTTTCATCTCACATGTCTGTCTGTCGTCTGACTGGTTGGGTCGTCTCGCGCGGTGACTAAATTTGTGGCGCTACGAGGGAGGGACGGGCAGCCTGAGCGTCTCTCAGCAGTGACAGGTCCTAACGACGACTTGTCTGGGCCCATTTGCCTAATGGCTCATTCTCGTCTGGAGGATAAAGCCGAGCTGTCAGCCGGTCCAAACGAGGAGCAGTTTCCGTTCTCTCTGCGCGACGCGGGAACAATAAAATCTCACCACTTCCTGCACTAAAGCATCTTTTAGATACCTCGTGAAGCCTCTGAATACAGACGTACATCTTTTGAAGTGCAGCATGTGTGATACGAGGGAGGGAATGGATCCTTCAATTGCAACGTCTTCGAAGCTATATTGTCTAAAAATCAATACAGGAAACCTCCCGTGAACAGCTCAGAGTGAGCTGCGTTTAAGTTTGAGAGGCTTAAACATCCCTGTAGGTTGATTAATCGGATCACGAGCTGCAGCATGAAGATCTGAAGTTCTGGTGACAGGAAGTCTGCCTCTCATGCACTTTGAGAAAAAAAAAAAAAAAACTTCTCCTGCGTCACAAGATTAAGTTACTAAGAAATACAGTTATGGAGAATTAGCGGCATCAACCTGATGTGATGGCGTCTTTAACCATGAAACAACACGACGATACAAAGACAAGAAAAACAACACTTTGTTTTTTTTCAACCACTAAATGATTTTCTGGCCACTTGGGGGCAGCAGAGAGACGCTGTGAACTCATTATCGCCCCTGGAAAAGGCAGCTACGATCCAAAAAGTTTGCCACGGCCACCTCAAGCGGAAACGGAGAAACCTGAGCGTTCAATACGAGTCCAAACTCCTCGAGATCCGTCGATTTTTCACCTTCTAAATCCACTCCGAGGAAACTGCTCCCGTGTTTGTGTATCCTGCTTCCTGTAAAATGGAAGCGGCTCCGTTTGGGTGCCGCTTGCAGCTGAGCGAAAAAACAACTCATCTCGTTTTCCCGCCTTGTTAAAATGGCGAGCGGGTAAAAGTCAGGAAACGTTAACAAGAGGGCGTCTGATTGGATCGCTCGACGCGTTTTCTTCTTTTCCGCTCTTTAGCCGACGCTGTGAACACGTTACGGAAAAGCTTTGAAATAAAGTCAGAAACTGGAGTGACAGCGTTGGATCTTGCTTCGTCCGCCATCTTGGATAAATTGAAACAATATTAATGCAGAATCTGAGAGAGAGAGAGAGAGACGTCTGCTCCTCTAACACCTTTTAGAAAGTTTTCGGAGTGCATGGGTTACATTTTTAGAAACACCGTCGTACCACTCCTGCTGTTACTGCTTTGAAACTGTTTCATTTTATTTATTTTTTTATTTTTTTAAATTCAAGCTGAGGCACCCGCGGAGGAGAAGGACAAGACGTGCTCACCGGTACGTTGTTGATCCGCATTCGACTCAACGTTCTTCTGTAGTAGCTGAAGTCGTTCTGGATGGCGGGATTTGTCATCTGCAAAAGACAAAAAAAAACAACAACAAAATGACATGTTAATGTGAGGAAAGGGGGGGAGGGGAGGGGGTGTTCTCTGCATGTCTGGAGGTGGCACTGCCTGCAGCGGGACATTCAGCTCTGGATATCAAACACGACAGAACGCTTTAGCCAACAAGGCAGAAACGTAGCTTTGGGGGGAAATGACATAAAGAACCCAGATACAATTACAAGTTTATTTGCTGAAGTGGATTTGAATCCTCTGACACTTATCCCCCCTTCACATCCCCCTCATCCTGTCAGGAGACGTTTACTTATTTGGCTGTTGTAGTCGGATGTGTATTAGTACAGATTGTGACAACGGGGTCGAGCGTGAAAAAGCTGACAAAAAGGTATAAAGGGTCTCATTAGGTAGAGGGAGGCGAGGACAAACGTTCACTTCCTGTCTGCTATCGTCTGAACTTCAGATGAATCTGCAGGAGGCGGCTAACCTTCGCGGTGAAGCTGTCACTGACCGCTCAGAGCGAAGTCGACACTCTTTTTAAACGTCACCACCAGCGAGAGCTCATCATGTGGCTAATTATCCTCATCCCTGTATAAGCCTGTCACAGTCAAAGCTGCACTGGCAGCATGCTAATCCTGCTACAATGGGCTGGTACTCTGTCTGCGTCCACCGTGTGCACCGAGAGAGACAGGGAGGGGCCGCACACACACACACACACACACACACACACACACACACACACACACACACACTCACACTCTAACTAGGTCAGAAGCCCGTGCATGGGTGTGAAAGATTGATGAATAGGCCTGGCATGCCACCTTGCGCCCCCCCCCCCCCCCTCTCTCCTCCTACCTTCGTGTTTCTCGCTTGCCAGCGTGGATAGTGGGCACTAATTGGGACGTTGCGGCAACTGGCCTGGGGGTGTCGGGGTGTAAAGTTTTTGTATCTCAGAGAGTGAGGATGTTAAAGGGGGAACCAGTTCACCCCCTGTCCAACCGCATAAGTACTAACACGATTACTTGACAATGACAATGGGCATTCGACCGACACCCATGCTTCCCCTCCTGGTGTTTTCTGGGATGCACTGAAGCAATTAAAGGTGGATAAAGTCTGAACATTTTCTCCCTCCATCGTTTATTCTGCGTTTTGCAGTGATTTACAGAGTTCTCCCTGCCAACACCCTTATTAGCCATTCCACTGGCATCCACGGTATAATAAACAGCAGGGCAGTATCAGGACTCTAATTAAATGCTCATCATGCGCTCGCTGGCTGCAGTCGCACAGACCTCGGAAATCAATTTGAGGGCATCAGCACTTTGTTGTTCTGCGAAGAGGTCCGGTCTTTATCACAGGAGGAGAGTGCAGCGTCTTACACAACATCCAAAGAGTCCAGTTTGAGGGTTTAAGAGGCTGCAGGGAGGAGTAAACAAACGTACTTTAAGCTCATCGAAGCGCAGGGTGAAGTGCAGGATCTCTGCAAACTGCCGGGCCAGCGCCTGCTCGCGCTCCAGGTGCTGGGTGGGGTCGTTGTAAGTCTCGCTGGTCAGAGCTCCCAGGAGGCTGTGCAGCGCTGCCTCTGTGAGGAGAGGAGAGGAGAGACACGCCGGTGTTAAGAGATGCAGCATGAACACATCCTCCTGACTACGACCTCGGGACACATGCCGACGTGTCTTCAAGGTCAGCAGCGAGAGATGCTGAATCAGGTTTCACCTTCAAGAGCCGAGTTAACGAGCTTCAATATCGAAGACGCAAAGGTCGTAAGATCAAGTGCCGCCTGCTGACTGGAGAAGAGGCGGATATTCAGCTCAGTGAATCAACTACTCAAACCAAAGACGTTCAGATTTATCTCTGATAGAATTTTATTAAAACCTCGGGCAACACGCGGCCGAGGTCTCAACGTAACAGGACACCAGCAAACTCTCCAAAGTGGCCTTTTATAACTACTCAATAATTCATCGTGCGAATCGTTCTAACTCGTTGTTGGTTCTGTTTGTTGTTATTTACACTCTTGTGCTTTGTTGTCGTTTCACATTCTGCACGTATCGAAGCACTTTTTAACCCCTGCATGACTTTTCATTTCACTCTGGGACTTTTTTTCAAATCAAAGTCAAGTCAAATATTTTTGACTTCTTGTTTTCTACTCCAGAAATGACGTAAAGACGCGTTCGCCCTCTTTGCTCTGGTCAATAACAAACATTTCCGATTGATCTGAACATAAAAGGACGTGGATTGATTTGTTGGGGGGAACAGAAAGCAGCTCTGTCTCACCAAAGAATCGACTGACTGGTTCTGAATGAAAAGGGTCTTTGGTTGGAGGCCACGTGAACAGCGATCAGGTGCTGAAGTTATCCGTCTGTGATGTCGTCAGTGTGTTGGAGGTGAATCAGAAACATCCTGAAGACTGAAACGCTTGTTAATGCAGCGCTGATGTGAGTGAAATCAATAATGTTTATATTACCCTAAAACACCACATGGCCCCCTGCAGAGGGGGGGGGGGGGGGTTAATGTGTCCAGTATATGACACCACTCAAAGCTCAGGCCCCGGATTCAAATATTTTACACAAAATATTCAACGAGGGAAAAAATGGAGAAGAAGCGAAACGAAAAAGTTCACGTTAAAAAACAATCTGGATCCTCGCTGCAGACATGTGAGCGGCCTGCTTAGGACAGATATTAGGGCAGCAATGGTGTCCAAACTCCTCGGGGCATAATGCCAGTTTTTTTTTTTTTAAGGGAGGAGGGGGTGGATAGAGGGTCTGGGGGGTTGGTTGATAGACCCCCCCCCCCCTCCCCTCCTTTAAATGCAGATAGGACTAATTATCTCATCGCCATAAAATGGGGAAGGGAGGGGAGTGAAGGAACAGGATTCCATTCAAGCAGGATTACACTCATTGTTTTGACAGTCAGCAAACACAAAGCCTGTGCCGTGGCTTGACATGGCATACCCACAGACCCGGAATTATGCATGCATGACGAGCACCGGCAGAAAAATGAGGGAAAGATTAAGTGAAATGTTCACAGCAAGAAAAAAATAAAAATAAATAAGAGAGAAGATTTGACAAACATGTCTTGTTCAAACACACAGGTTTGAAAAGGAGAGGAAAAAAAAAAACAGAGAGGAAGCTTTAAAGCCCAGAGGGAGATTGTATTTATAGATACAGACGGTGTTTAGAATTCAGTCTAGACGCGGGAGCGAGGCTTCAGTAATGACATAACGCAGACGACGAGCTGCACGTCTGATTCAGCCCGGCTGTGTGCGACCAAACGAGCGCTTTCCATGAACGTCTTCAAAGTGTACTTTACAATTCTTTGTGACCGCACATGACGATGAGCATGTCAACATAAGCCAGAAGAAGCGGCGCACTTGAGATAATCATAAAGGGGACCGTCAGGCGAGGACTCGGTGCTGGCGGTGAGCTGAGCACGTTTGCCATTCGGTAATGACTCCCATCTGCTCGGGCAGCGTTTGCAGCGAAGCAGCTGATTAAAAATGGCCTTAGTGGTGCACTTCTTTGTCCCCTCCCCTCCGCGTCCCAGTCAAAACAGAGGTTAAGATGGAGCTGCTCGCAGGCCTTCAGATATGAGCCACTCTGCTACGTCGGGAAGTCGAGCAAGCAGGGAGGAGGAGGGGAGGAGGGGGGGGATGTCTGATCGCATCAGGTCATCAGAGCAGGCGAGCAGAATGCGGGCAGAGAGAGAGAGAGAGAGAGAGAGAGAGAGAGAGACAGAAAGAGAGAGAGAGACAGAGAGAGAGAGAGAGAGAGAGAGAGAGAGAGAGAGGGTCAGAGAATGGCGGGACTTCAGAGCCCACACTATCTACCAGACCAGACTGTTTAACATTAATAAGACTTAACGCTGTATCAGCAGAATTAATCCAAGGCAGACAGCAAGAACGGCTTTTTTTTTTTTTTGAGTGTTAAGAAAAACGAGTTTGATCATGAGACAACTGTAGTTAACATCATTGAGTTTTATATTTCTTGGATCTCTTTGCCGTCACTGGATAGGACAGATGAGGAGAGACTTGACAAGGTATTAGAAGGTAAAGCGGACATATTGTCCCCCCCCCCGTGCTCTAAATGAAACATCTGTGTTTATACAACATGAACAAGCAGCAGAGGAGGTTTGTGACCCTGTAGAGACCAGCTCTCTCTGAACGCTCCGTTTTAGTGTGCATGTCTCTTTAAATGAAATCAGCCCCGCCCCCTGAGTTTTCCGGGGAGACAACACTCCTTCGCTAACGAGAAATACAAATCAAGTTTTTTTTTTTTTTTTAACCAGACTCCCACTGTGACATCACAAGGCGAGCACATTAGAAACTGAGCTTTTTTTCTGTGTTGTCAGACTTGTGTATGACTGGATGGATTTATGTCACATTTTTTTGGGGTCTCAGGTTACCCGATAAAAGTTTTTCACAAACACGTCCCTTTTAAAAAAAAATCTGCTATCATGACAACCTCAATATGTCACATGACGGACATCACCTTCGAGTCCAGGTAGAGCTGAGTTGTAGCAGCAGAAGATACTCAGATATAAAAGCTAAATGAATTCTAGATGCTCCTTCATGCTAAATAAATCATTGGACCATTGACTTTGAATTAAATTAAATTATCTATGCAAGTAGACAGCAGTGACCAGTTGCAGCTTCTCCAAAAGTGACAATCTTGTATCCATCTCCTGTTTCAGCATGCTGTAAAATTCATACTGTGTTTATTTCTGCGAGACGTAACACGTTTAGCACCATGAGGATATCACGATGTAGCTTAAAAACATTTATTTTTCCGGTCAGTCATGTTCAATTTGTGTCAAACTTCGCTGTCAATGCACAGAATCAGTAGTTGGGGCAGAATAAATCCATTCCTTCAATTCAAATGCAAAGCTGGTTGCATAATCTTCTCTCCATAATATCATGCTCAGTCGTCGTGCTCTGCAGATCGCTTCACCAGCGTGCAAGAAAAAAAAAAAAAAAAGAGACTTTCAGCTTCATGCATATCAGGCAGGACGGCGGGCTGCGAGGCCATCACGGCCCCTGAAGCATAAAGTCAAGGCAGAGAAGTAGAGCAGCAGCCGAGGATGGGAGGTGGCCTACTTTGTTACATAACAGCCATCGCCAGACAGCCTCCGCCCACTGCTTCCATTGACTACTGCACCGCGCCGCTGGGATTACAGGGTTGAAGCACCAAGGCGTAGCAGGCTCCACCCACCTCAGCCTAAAGGTTGTAAGCAGATCAGGGTGCTGCCCCCCCCCCCCCCCCAGCCCTACCCATGCTAATTAAACAACCTACATCCCCATCCTACACAGAGGTCAGCGCGCAGTGCAACGCAAGCAGCACGTGCAGAAATGCACCGCTAAGGGGGTCTAAGGCATGTTTATATAAGGCTGGGGTGTATGTTGTGTGTGTTTGTGTGTGTGTGTGTGTGTGTGTGTGTGTGTGTGTGTGTGTGTGTGTGTGTGTGTGTGTGTGTGTGTGTGTGTGTGTGTGTGTGTGTGTGTGTGGCATGCAGCTCAGCGGTCAATAATTCAGATGCACATGCAAACAATTAAGGTCACGTACGGAGGTTATGTGTAAGTGCTGTTCTTCTACATTTAAGGGCGTCTGCGAGTCAGTGCTTTAAAAAAAAAAAATAATAATCTGCAGATATTCTTGCACATCTGGAGGTTTTGCGGCGCCCGAGTCGCACAAAACAACGGGTTGCATTTGAGGAGAAAAAAACCTCACAGGACACCTGAGGCTCGGTGCGATGATTTTGTTCCTGGCCTACATTTGAAAGGCGCGTACCTAATCTCTGAGAGAACTCGTAGAACTTCTTCAGCTTCCCCACCAAGGGGACCACCGCCGCCCACGCCTGCTCCTGCAACGCCTCGTCGTTCGGATTCTGGATCGCCTGCAAACAGACAGAAACCTCTCAGTTTACAGGGTTCAGTACATGAAGGTTCAATCACATTGAAATTCAGTATTAAGAGAGCATAACTGTGTGTTTATGAGTCTTTCTGCATAATGAGAATTAAAATCTCAAGAGTGACAGATTTGAGGCTGCTATTAACACAATACATGTCATTCTGACTTGCATACATTTCACTTGCATTATGGGTAATGTAGGCCCAGGTTTAAACAGGGAATAGAAAAGTATTGATTTCTGTTAAAAAACCTGCACACAGATTTCCAGACTGTGCTCTCAGATTTCTTGTTCATTAAATGACAGTTGCTCAATTTTGCTCAGCCGGGTTGCGATTGAATGAAAAGGTCACTGGGGGTCAATGTGCAGGTCACACCTACACATTCACACAGTGCTGGTAGAGGCTGCTGGGTAAAGACTCATCCGTTCATACACGTTTAGACGCCGCTGACGACGCAGCGGGAGCAGCTTGTGGTTACGCGTCTTGCTCAAGGACAAATCGGACAGCTGCAGGAGCTGCTGGGGATCGAACCCCTGACCCTTAGATTGAGAGATAACCGACTACCACTGAGCCACAGCTGTCCGCTCTTTACAGGCCAGGACTGAGGACGAGAGAAGAGAATTTACAGTGATGTGTAATTTTGATTTGCATGGACACAAAGACCCAAATTAAAGGGTGATATCTGAAAAACAGAAGCAGGCACTGAGTAATGATAATGATTATCATTTCAAAACATCAGATCCAGTTATAAATGAACTTCTCTCGAGCTCATGATAAAAGGTTAAACGCTCCCTTTGAACTAACACAGAACCCCTCTGAGCCGGTCCTGCACAGGATCAGGTGTACCTCTCTGATCTCCTGCCCAGCTCCCTTGTACGCCTGCAGCTCATCCAGGATCCCCTTTGCGTCCTTTAGCACCACATCCACCTGCTCCCACACCTCCCGCTCTGCATCTGTGGGCTGGGCATCTGCAGAGAACAACAACAACGACGATGATGATGATGATGATGATGATGATGATGAGAGGGTCAGGAGGGCAGAGCAGACTGGTAATCTAATCCTCATCGAAAACCGGCTTTAAAATCCGATCACAGAACTCGAGGAATCCTGTGAAATCCCCTCATATGGTTTGAAGTTTAATAAGCATCTTTCTAATTATGTAAATGAAAGCTCAGTGAAATAATCTCGGCTTTTCCAGTGTTTCCAGTTACGATTGGACACCGCCCCGCTTCCCTGGCTGAGAGGAGGAAGATGGAGCAGGATAACAGGGTTACGACCCTCGATGTGAAAACATGCCTCCGTTTGGGATTTTATTTTTTTAATTATTTCGGTTCACAGAAGCAACAGTGTGAACCCCCCCCCTCCCCACACACACACACACACACAACCTGAAGTGAGAACACCTTGCCAAGTGTGATGACTGTAAACTCCCCTGCAGGAGAAACACCTAAAAAAGACCTCGTACTGTACCGCCGCCCCGCACTGCAGCATTTTTTACACGAAATCATTTTGAAATTAGAAGTTTTACAGCATTTTTTTAAAAATTGCAAAATGCAGAGAAAAGTTCAAGTTAAGAAGTCTCACATGAAGGGTTTTGTTCCAAACATAATTGTGATCGTCTTTCATATAAAAAAAGAAAATCACCTAGAAACAGTGAGAGCTGAACGAGGCTTTGTTTTCTCTGAAGGTATGACTGAGTCTCTGGGTTTGCCAAGTGTGAGAACACTACAGTGCAGGATCAAGCTGAGTTGAGGGGCCTTAGGCTACACAGCAGCTGAACTTCTGTGCTTTTTATCTAAAGGGGGGGGGGGGGGGGGGGGGGGGGGTTCTGCTGCAACTCTGCCCTGATTGATATTCTGCTCACATTCCAGCGTGCAGGAGGCAGGTTGATGGAGGGAGCTGAAGCTCTTTTGGTAAGGTTTGGTTCTTTTGCCGCCGGGGAGAGCGTAGTGTGAAAGATAAGTTGAATGAGTGAGGAGACTTAAGAGTTCCAGAGTTGATAATGTTATGGTAAGATATTCATGTGATCGATATCAGGAGAGGGGAACATGAAGTTTAAAAAAAAAAATACAATAAAAAAAAAAAAAAAAAAAAAGAAGAGAACTCACTTTCAAAATCGAGGAAAAAATTGGGCTCCTGTTCCAGATCTGTGCAAGTCAAAACTTTCAGTAGGTTCCCCATGTTAGGATACCTGTGGAGAGAAAAAAAAAAAAGAAAAATCAGAAAATAAAATCAATACATGGGAAGAAAATGCAGCAGCAGCAACACATTGACTCAGTGACATCTCGGCACCCTGCTCTGCTTCACTGGCCCGGTGCCCCAGATGTTGCCCACTGCAGAGACCCCCAGCGCTCCCCTTGGACCTCCATGTGTGCGCTTCCTCCACCCGGTCTCTCGACAGGCCAGATGTCAAAACCAAAACAGCTCCAAAAATAAAATTCGGTTTGGGTGGGGTCTTTTTTTTTTTTTTTTTTTGTTCCTGCTTTGTTAAGTTTCTTTTCACAGAAATCAAAAACAGTTACTGGCAGTAGTTTGCAAAGTTATCGACATCACAAGCTTCAAGTCCTCAGAGAAATCCAAAATATCTTGATTTCATGCTCTGATCTCGACGTGATCGCTGATAAAATCGCACGTTTAATTACACAACAAGCATCTTCATCAAAGAGTGAATGTGAGAGGCTGTTAGTTCAGTGTCTGCAGGATGCGTAATGCAGCGTCTCAGTTATACGAGCTGACACACAACATCAATATTTAAAGTGCCTTCAGCACACCCAGCGCATGTGCCACACTAACACAATGCAACGTCTACTGCAACAGCTCCAAGTGCACAGAACATCATCACAGACTGATGCACTCGATGCGTCACCAAGGACAGAAAGATGAGAAATCAAGACAAGATAAATACAAGTCATGAAGCTGAATGTGAGATCTGCTGTTTTAATTTATAGTAAACATGTTAGGACTGTGTCAGAGCTCCGCCTCTGAGTGATCCAGGAGTAAAGCCTCCTAATATAAAGACACGCCTTTTTAATAGTAAATAAGTAAGTCTTTATTTATAGAGCATTTTTAAAACAATTAGTTACAGGGTGCTTCATAAATGCAAAAAGTAGAAACAGGAAAACATACACAAAGAAAGAAAAATAAATAGATAAAAACGTGAAGGCGGGCGTCTCTTTGTCAGGGGAAAGGTAATAAAGCTATTTCGATAAAGTGCTGTTATGTCATGAAAAGCTTCAGTAATAAATCCGGTCTGTTTTCAAAACCAGTCCGAAGCTTTTAACAGCCGTTACTGTCAGAGCTCGTGACTTGTCGATGCACCGTTTAAGCTAGCTTCCCCCTCGCCGCTCTGTAGCTCCGCCCTCCCTTCCAAATATGGTCATCTCTGGCTTTACGTATGAAAGGACATAAATGCCAAGCGTTCAACGTTTAGTGTAAAAACTAGCCAATCGCGTGCGCATGTACTGCACCGCACCGAGCAGCTCTCGTTCTCCAAGACGGGGGGCTGAAAAGGTCGACAGACGCGACGCGCGTGAGATCTGCGGAAGTTTGAGTAGAGAAAGTGTTTCATCCCCGGGTGAGACGGTGAAGACACACCGGATGAACTCTGGAGCGCCGGTTGGTTCGGGAACAACGACACGGCTGCACTCGGGCAGACAGATGTCATGAGAGATGAGTGACAGGTTAAAGGCCGCGGTGACCTGAGTGATGACAGGTGGAGTCATGCATTTATAGGTAACAGTGGGAGACGGGGGAGGAGAGCAACGTGCACACTCAGCAGTGAGGAGCAGAGGGTCTGATGGAGTCGTTTTTAAAATGCAAGAGATGCAACAAGGCGGGGCGCAGTCAGTGGGTGGAGGTGGAGTAGGGGTCATGAATTCTTACACCTCGAAAAAGGCTGCAGCGGGTCACGGTCCTTACTCTCAGAGAGAAGACAGAAGTGATGAATAGGCATATTTTGCACGACTGTTACCAGGTACTCCGTCTCACGCAGACTATTAATAGTCTACCTGAGAAGTCAGAGAAGCATGCAGCGCCTTTGACATAAATGCTTCCCTCTCACAACTCGCTGAAGAGACTCTGGAAGAACAAAGATTTGACTTTTGAAGTCATTTATACACAACAACAAAGACAGAAACGTCTCTGTTCTGAGCTCCCTTAATGTGAACATGTAGCGGTTTTCCTCGCCTTCCTTTTCCATCAACTAATACCTGCAGCTTTATGACAAGACTTGAAGAGATCTCACCTTTGATATTTTGCATTTTAAAAAGAAGTGAATAAGTCAATCCTGCAAAATGATTATTTACACTCCTTCACTTGAATGTGGTCTAGAAATACATGTGGGTATGTTTCTTTATCTCCTTTTACGACTGATGGAATTCACTCCATTAGCTTGCAAAGGGTTTTTTTCACCTCTTTTAAAACCTGTCCTTCACTCAATCTGGTGACCACCTGCAAAAACCCACCTGCCCTGTCCAGCCTCGTCTCCTTCCCTGCCTCTAATGTGACCTGAATGTCTGACTGTGCCAGCGCCGGGCACCTCGCCGACTGTCAGAGAGCGCCACCTGATCCAGCCTCAGAAGGGATGAGAAGTGTCACCGGCCTCGCCCTGCTGGATGATGTGGGCACTGCCCATCAAGCTGCAGGCCTCCTCTGGTCCTCTGCTGCCACCTCTCAGCCGCTCGCAGACTGAGCCCGGCTGGCAGAGCTGCAACGAGGGGCGCTGCCAGCCTAATGGGCCCCGGTGCAGCTCCCGTGGGGGGGCTCGAAACGAGGTCATCTAAAGGACGGGGATTTGCGTGGCGACATTTCAAAGTCCAGCTGAGGATCTTCAAGTGTACAAGAAAAGATCTGAATGTATAATTCACAACTTTTTATAATCATACGAGTAAACCTAAAAAATAATTTATAGATAAACATTCACTAATAAAGCGCTCATAACGAAGTGTGTTTGTGAGTAACTGGCTGCTGAATGAGAGCGTGCAGCGCTGGCTGAGAGTACACAGATACTGTATCAGAGAGAGACCGAGGAGCTGAAGTCTCCCCCCCCTCCCTCAGTGGCTGCAGAAGCACCCAGAAGTTCAGGCATGTCCCGGGCAGCACCGACAGCAGCCTTGTTGTTGTTTTGAACCCCCCCCCCCCCCATGGAGCCATCGCGTGCTCCCAGCGAGGGAGGGAGGACTGCTCCTAAGGCCAGAGGCAGAATCTGACAAGCAGGAGCCCGCGCAGCGTTCTCATTGGCTGAGCCGATCTACCCAACAGCTCACTGTATCCATGGAGGCAAAAAAAAATTTGGTACCATTGAAAACATTGCAGCAGCCAATCAGAGGCGAGCTCTGGGTGAGGAGCGAGTACAGTAGTAGTAGGACTTGAAAGCACATGAATATATTAATACAGATGAGGTAATGCGCCAAAAACAGCGGATTAGCCGAGGAGTGAAGTCAACTGGAGACGAAGGAGAAATATTTAATTCCACCACAGAGCATTTCATGATTTAATGTGATTACATTTTCTGTGTAGCTCAGCAAATTCCCATTATTTTAAAAAAATTAGAAAGAGACAATAAATGACAAAATAATGTTAATTAAATGAATATTAAATTCTAATCACAGCTCCATATGAGTTTTTTTTTTTTAATGCCACTTACGCTGTAAATAGAAATACAATGACAACATTTCTAGATTTACTTAAAATAAATAAAATCCCCTCTTTAATATTTGCAGATTGCATAGATGGCGCTTTGAAGTTGAAGCTTATTTTGGTAACGACACCAAAACAGTGCCACGCCCATGCAGCAGCCTGACCTCTGCATGGCACTGCCTTTCACCGTCTTCGCTGCTTTCTTCGTCTGCTTTTATTAAAAAGCGCTCAGAGAAACAGGGCACCGCAGAAAAGCGAGGACGGCGTCCCACAAAACACAGCTCAGGGGCTGATGGCGGGCCGACGGCGGGCTAATGTACGGGGAGGGATAGTGCTGACATTCCACTACTCGGGCTGCAGCGTGAGGAGCCACGTGCCCTGCTGCTTTACTATGATAGAAAAAAACAACGCCCTCCCCTCCCCAACGGGGGCTCAGCATCACGTGGGCTCCGCCGTGGAGAGGCTGAGAGCTTGCCTGGGGTGAGGAGGAGGAGGAGGAGGAGGAGGAGGGGGGGGGGGGGGGGGGGGAGCAGCGTGTGTGTCTGTGTCTGAGACTATGTGGGTCTAAAGTAGAAAAATGCATCTTCAATTACATCTATATGAGTAGGAAATTAAAAAACAGGCATTTCAGAAAGGGTGCGTGTTGATATTGCTGCGTGTGTGGAAGGGGAGGGGACAGTGGAGCGTCACGCCGCAGTAAAGGCGGGCAGAGCTCGGCAGCTTTAAACTTGACCTAGATTTCCCGGGTGACACGCCACATCGCATTAGCCCACTCGGTCAGACCTGGACCCGCCGGAGCTCGCTGACACTGGCCCGACTCGACAGGCAGAAAATGGGGGAGCACTTCCCAAATGGGACTGGCATGTGCCCCCCACCCCCTCCCCCCCCCCCACCCCCACTGGACTTCTCCTCACCCCCAGAACACGTCTGCCAACCCTGACAAGCTGACTATATGAGGCACATGGCAACGAGGAGAAAACAACAGGGGGGGGGTGGGGGGGGGGGGGTGTTGTTATTGGTTTGTTTATGGGGGTGAACTCGATTACCTCGTGGCCACGCCTCTGTGTTGTTGCGCCCATGTTAACATCAGATAATGCCCCCCTCACCCAGATTCTGACAAATCAAAACAAAGCTCACAGGAAGAATGAATGATCACAATGAGGGCGACACTGGAGGTGAAATCCAGTGTCAGCTGTCGCATCTTAGACCTGGAACCACACGCGCAGCTAAATAACCCCCACCTCCCCCGTCAACCGCCCCCCCCCCCCGCCCCCTCCCCCCATCAAATGACCACAGCTGTGATGAACCCCCGTCACCATGAATGGGAATGAAGACATGAAACCGGCAGTGTGTCCGGAGGAGCAGATGAGAGGAGGATGAAAGCCTTTCTCTTTTGGACAGCACCTGATGGAAGTTGGAAACCATGGCAACAGGCACGTACACAAGAGTCAGCTAAAACACTGGATCAGTTGAAAGGGGTCTCTGTGAAGAGGCTCTCAGCGCTGATGCTCCGCAGTCACGCCAATACGACACTTTTACAGCATCAAAATCACCGACAGGCTGTTACTATCAGAACTATCCATCAAACCGACCCCTCAGGGACCTGTGTGTGTGATCAGCTCACGGGAGGACGCTGCTCAATATCAAGACAAAGCGTGGAGATGCTTTCAATCTATCTGAAGAAGTGTCCACAGAGTTCTGAAAGCAGTTCATGGTGTTTCTGCAGACTGGTTGATTCTCTCCTCCATCCTCTGAACATCTGCCAAAGCACCCCACCCTGCCCTTGAGAGTCCTCTGACTTCCTCCTCAGATGTGGTAGGAAGTCACAAAGGGGGGGCATATTGACTCACTGTCATCCGCCTAAGCAAGCAGCACTTCCCTCAGGGGGGGCGGCTACCTCCTCAACTCGTGGAAAGTGAAGATCCTCCATTCTTCCACAAAAAAAAAAAAAAAAAACAGCCTCAAACCATCGTTACTTGTCTGACCTTCTGACTGTGACTCACTGGCATCACCCTCAAATCACAATCTGTCCACACTCGTGAACATTTAGGAGCGTCACGCTTCGGTGACGTGCATGTTGACTTCAAATTAAAAGCCTGATGTTCGTGCACAAATACGCCGAGCATCACTTTTAAACAAATGTTTATCCTGTATGGTATTACTCTTAACAGGATCTTGGGTGGGGCACAGCGGAGGTTTAGGATGGATGATGAGCCCCAGATTGAAGAGCACTGGTGTTTTTATTCAGCGAGCCAGGAGCGCCATCTGGAGGATGAAATGAACACGAGGAGAAGATAGTGGAAGAAAGACCACTCCCAAACCTTTTCCCCATCCAGACATAGTCACAAAGACAGCTGTAGTCGTGACTTTTTCCTTTGCAAATAAATCACTTTTTTAATTTTAACTACAGATAAAAAGAGAAAAATAATTTTGACTCAGTTGGACAACATAATTCCCCCGGTGAGATGCGTTATCTCTTTCCTAATGTTAGAGCGCCATCCAGTGTTCACAAGCAGCCACTTTGGAGTTTGAGCTTATCTGTGCAAAACGTAATTAAAATGACATTTCTGCAGACTAAACGTTAATGCCACTTCTCATACACATCTGCCAGAGGGCGAGGCTCTCCAACGTCTGCAGAGGAATGACAGCAGCCGGACACGCTCCCTCAGGGAAACCTGGGCAGGAAGTTACACAGTGTCAGCCCTCCAGAGGCATCAATAATAGATCAGGGAGGAGAAGCTGGGAGCTTTTAGCTGACATAATAAGCCACTCTACATATTACACCCACTCAGACGCATCAGCTCTGATGACCTGCTCGGCAAACAGGCGGGGCGGCGTCTGACCATCATCCATCTGCTGAGTCAAGAGAGAAGCAACTGACACTAGCTGTAAGTGTTTTCTTAAAAAAGTAGAAAGATGAAAACAAGCAAAAAGAGGAAACTCTTATTTTGAAATTTGTGCCTAATGTTGTATTTTTTTTTCTGCAGGACTTCCGTGAAAAAAAGGTTTTTTAACCTCACTGGGACTTTTCCTAGATAAATTAAATAAAATAATCTCAACAAAGAAACACATGTGACTCCCTTAATCTACAGCTTTAATGTTACCGATGCACTCGTTGTTTTCTGTGAGCCATCTCTCATGTAAAGAAGAAAACACTGCCAGGTTTCACCAGCAGGGGGCGGTGTTGCTCCAAATTTAACCATGACAACCGGGGTGCCAAGAAAAGCTTCACCTCAGGCGGCTGTAGCACACCTCCCCTCAGGCTTAACACGGCTAATCCACCCTGAATATATTCACACAGAACTCGGCCCGCTGCATTCACTCGTCGTCTTTTATAATGCCCTGTACCGCCAAAAGGCGTGCTAGCTAAAATAGCATGCCACTCAGCGCTATTCGAGTGAATGGATTTGTGTCTTACTACTGTGTGTGTCGACTTGCCTTTAGCCGACACACACACACACACACACACACCTCTCACAGGGATACACTGACTTAGTGTTCCTATATCTGAACCACCTGAGGCTTAGCTGTCAAAACGGCGCAGCATTCCAGCACCTCGGCTCAGCCAATCGTATGACGGCTGTGTGTCATGGTAACAGTCTCCAAGGAGACACGGAGGAAAATACAAAAGGGATGGGCAGACTTGTAAGCGGAGGGGAAATGATGGGAGGTGAAGAAAGGTAACCTAGGAGAAACATATACTTCCTTTTTTACTGTGGAGAGAAACACACGCAGGAAATGAGCGAGAACCTGAATTTAAAGAACGCTTTGCTAAATTACACAGGCTTCAAAAACGACCAGTCAAACACGGCAAAGTGACCAAGTACTATTACGAGAGGAAATGTTTGAGTGTGTGGGGAAGCTGCCAGTTAGTCGTGAGAGCAGACGCCGGGCAGTGACCTGGCGCCCTGCGCTTATATAAACACTACAGCCTTCTAGCGAGACGGGCAGGAAGCTAGGAGCACCTGCATTACTCAACTGCTTTTTATGGCCCACAATGCACTTCATTTCCTTAGCCAGTGTTACACATACAACCACAGCACGCCACACTAACAGTATAAGAGTCATAGGTGCACCACAGGCAGTCCAATAGAATGACTTGTGTGTATCTCTAACAGCTGTAAACCTGTTTATCTGATCGGTTCCATCAGCTCAATCACTCATGGTGAGCGTTCTGGTTCAGCTCGCTGGAAGATCGAATGTACAGAATCAATTTGGGAAGAGAGAGACATCTGTAAATGTACGAAAAACCTTGAATGTTAAAAGATTATTTGAGTGGATGCATCGGCGCCCCTTCATTGTTTTGTCTTTATTAGAGTCGAGATGTGAGGGGCACGGAGGGGGACACTTTGATCCAGAGCCAGCTGAGGCACAACATCCACAGAGAGCGAGGTGACGTTCATAACATTCAAACTTTAGGCCAAAAGTGTCCCAGATACATTTTGATTCCCCTTAAACAAAAAACAAATCTACTTTTCTAGTCTGAAAATGGAAGGAGCTGCGAGCGATACAAAACGTATACAGAGGATTTAACACGTCTCAATTATTCTCTATTTTTACACCAGGGCTGTATGGTTCTTCCTCCTACCTATTCTGAGCCCACATTTATATGGAAATAACATCAAGTGGAAAGAAAGCAAGAAAACAAACTGACTCAACTGCCATTTAGAGAAATGCCTCCATTCAATCAAAAGCCTTCGAGCATGCAGCATGACCCAAATTGCTGTGAAACAACGGGAGAGATCCACGCACAGCAACAGGCTTTGACGTCGATTAGTTTTCATTCAAATAAGGATCA
This sequence comes from Symphodus melops, assembly GCF_947650265.1. Lineage (NCBI taxonomy): Eukaryota > Metazoa > Chordata > Actinopteri > Labriformes > Labridae > Symphodus > Symphodus melops. Next base: position 23,376,864 of record NC_136704.1, on the reverse strand, counting down.
GATATGACTTTGGACCTTGAATAAATATAGCGCGACGGGTAAACAAATAGCTGTAGATAAGCAGATGTTAATCTGGAAGAGAGAATGAAAACTGTAAAAACTTTGCATTGATAAAAATCGGATTCACATTTCTCCAGACGTGTCTAAATGTAAGCATAAATACATGTAAATTAAAAGGAGCTTTATGATTGGTTTTATTCATCACTATTATTGTGGAGGCAGCTAAATGTGTATAAAGTGATTCTCGATATGGCTATATTAAATGTGTACTGCACTAAGTCGAGTAAAAATCTCTGATTATCTCTCTTGAGATGAAAATCTATTTATTTATTTGGATAATATTCGTTTGATTTTTTTTTTTTAATCACACGTCAGAAGCTTCATATAAGCTTTAGCTCAACTCAGTCATTTCATTTCACAGTAAGTATGAAAAGAAGAAAAAATTCCATAGAGACAAATAAAATAAGTATAAATATCATTAAAAGGTCGTTAGTTTTTTTTTGCAGTAAAATCCTTAAAACTGATTCATAACTGAATTAAAAGGTCGACTGAGGAACTCTGAAGAACAGCTGTTTACGTTGTGCTTCGTCTCTGGTCACTTCCTGTCAGCACCTGTGGTCACTTCCTGTCAGCACCTGAGTGTCCGATCAGAGTTGTTTGTTTGTTCTTCTCTAGATCTTTGCATGTGTTGTTCCTCTCACTGAGAAAATACTGTGCAGCTCACTAACCCTAACCCAATAGTTCAAAATAATTAGTGTCAGCCTGAGATGAATCCCTTTAAAAACAACCTGTGTGCAGTCTCTCAGGAGTGTCTCGGTTCTGGGACGTACCAGCAGTGGAGCTGTGTGACTGTCAGGAGCAGGGAGGCCCGGCCTGGCAGGTGGCCCCGGGTCACAGTCCTCCAGCAGAGGTCAGCCTCTGAAACACAGGAAACACAACGTCACGTGTGATCGTCTCATCGAATGGATACCCACGCAGGGCCTGATTCTAAGATCTCAAGATCTTTGATAAACACGGACAGATAGAAACAAGCTGCAACACAAGATAAATAATAAACGTTAAAATAGAAATTCACTAGAAAAGAGAATCTCCTGCAGCTGTCAGTACGAAACGCCTGAGAACTCAAGATACACCGTGAGATACCTTCACTTCACACGTGCTGCTGACACGTCTTTACAAAGAGCTGCATGTAACAGCATATAAACATCAGACTGTAAGTTCCCTGTGATAACGCACGCACACACACAAAACAGGAACATTACCGGAGAGCTTGCAGAAAGCACGTCAAGTGTGCAATAAAAAAAGGCTGTCCTCACGTCCGATTTTCCTTGTGAAATATGAGCTAATTGCAGATTGAAAAAAAAAAAAAAAAAAAACGTGGAACAAATAGACGCACAGAAGAAAAAAAAACACACCACTTCCTATTGTGCAACACTTCCTCTGATTCACTTCAGGTTTTCTACAATGCTCCTTGCTTCCTCCTGTGAAGGCTCAGTAACACAACACACACTTCACTCAGTGGAAGAACGGGTCTCGAAAAACTGGCAGACACAAGGGATCAATGTCTGACTTAAAAAAACAGATTTATCCCAAATCACACGTTAAGTTTCTGGGTCAATAAGATCCGAGTCTTTAGAAGCCACAGGTTTGTTTCTAAAGCCCTGGCTGAGCTCAGTAGACTGCGACACCATTAGGAACACGGCACTTCTCTCTTTGCCAGCCTGCATACAAATGCACGGAAATAGTGGCTGCGTTGGTCATGCATGAATGTGAGCAGACTTCAAACTTTGAAACCCACAAACAGAAACGATCTTACTCAGAGGGATGGTCTGAGAAACTAATGAAGAAAGAAAAAGAAAACTCCCTGGCTGAAATGAGTGTAAGAATCCTCCTTTCTGACAGTGGTTTCCTTCATGAAAACGCACCGTAGCTGGCTCGTAATCCAATATATCTGACATGTCACAGGGAACGGTGTGGGTGACATCTGTGGCAGAGCATCATTGGAGTCAGCTGTGCATTACGCCTACAGCTGGGGGCCACGACATACGGCCAAATCATCCTTTGAATGAGCACAAGAGGTTACAGGGGTGACAGTCTGAGCCAGAGTATGTGGAGCAGTACTTCACCAAATCATCAGTCCGTGTGCTCCTCACCACACTTTACTGACAAGAAGCCGTTTGTTTTGCTCAGTTTCATGCTAGCAACCTGAAAAAAAGAAAACTAGCATCATAAGTTCTAAACATATGAACAAAAAAACTGAACCGGTATGGTTCAAACAACACACAACACGAGTCGACAGCAGTGTCAACAGCTGTACAAGGCTAGCACTTAGCTAACACTAGCATGCTAACAGGCTAACAATGACAGTGCTATCGTACTCAATTTTAGCAAGGAAAATGTATAACATGCTTACTGTCCTATTAAAAGGTTAGGAAACATACAGAGGGGGGTTTACATGTCTGTGTCAATTTTTAAGCCAATTCATTTGATAATTGTTGAATAATTTCAGTCCTGAACCAAAGTATAGGACCATCAAATCAACAGACTGCTAGCATGCTCCAGAGCGCTAAAGGCTATGACTATTAGCTAGCACCCTACATCTGAGGCTAACTGATGGCTTAAAACATGTGAATACTTCAGGTCAAAATAGATAAGAGGTTTAATTATTAACAAGACTTTGACAACCAGTCACTATTGTTCTGTTTCAAAACACGGTTACGCTACTTTATGGCTTAAACAGGCCCAAAGTCTACAGTCATTCCTGTCAGGGCCACTGATGAGATCATTCAGAAGTGGCACTCTGAGTGTGTTGCCCTCAAGCAACCATTTAAATCAATTGTAAAAGCTATAGTCCACTTCATCAGTGTCACTGTGGGGGTTTAGTGTTTTGTGTGAAACAACAATTACCAAAGTGGCGTCATGCGAGGAGCTCTTTATCCTGGCAAAAAAAAAAACTTGGATGAAGTCATTGAGGATAAAATCGTGGGAAGAGATGAGTAACAGCAGCAGAAGGATTCAACAATCAGGAGAGTCAACAGTCTGAAACAACAAATACTCCATCGCCTTTTCAAACACACACGTTCGAGTTTTGATTTGTTACTTGAAATGAACAGAAGGTCAGATTCAAACACAATGACTGTTTCATGAGGCGACGCAATGTGACGTTTAAACCACTTTAAACCTTCGAGGGAAACACGCCGTTCACAGCGCATGGACACATGACATCTGTTTAGTCACACACACACACACACACCTTCAGACTGTAAGCGCATTAAGTCAGCATTTCAAGGTGCTTTTGTTGTGTTTGAGTCGACTCTGCCCACATGTGGGCCAACATATGTGGACCAGCTGTAAACTGTGTGTGCGCTAAACATGTTCTGTATGTGACTGTCGAGCCAGTGAGCGGATCAACAGGATCCATAAGGGGAGCACGCCACTTCGTCACACACACACACATACACACACACACACACACACACTATAAAGTTGTCACCAGGATTTTAAACGTCAACGTTTGTAAAAAATCTACAGGCCGTCAGGATACCATGGCAACAAAAACAGAAGTCTTATTCAGCCAATATTGGGAAAGTGATTGCCTCTTTCACACTGTCTGAATTGCACAACTACATTGGCAATGTTTTCTGTAGTGAAATGTTGCCAAGAAAACCTGGTACAGATTAGAGAGCGGACAGGTTACATGCAGAGGAAATCCTCAAACTGAATCGTCCAAAGTGATCACGTGTCGAGGGCTCATCGGTCTCTGCTGGACTCTGAATGTGTCAGGTGGTTCTGACCCACAATGAAACCAGAGACTGGCATTGATGTTTGTCATCTGTCTTTATCGTTTCATCCTGTAAGACGCTGTTAGAAGTTACACTTACCAAAAAATCCTGCAAACGTTCCTGATTGCACAAATAAGTTGGAAAAACTTACTGAAACGTTGCTCTTGTATTTGTGCTCAGTGCTCTCTCTCTCTCTCTTTCTCGCTCGTTGAAGTGACTGTTACTCACCTTCAGGGTCCTCAGTCAATAAAAAAAAAAAAAAAGATATCACAGCTGATTGGGGGAATCATGGGAGTCATTCTCTTTGTCACTCGCCCTCCACACCAGTCAAGAGGAACGGGCGAGACAGAACAATATTTACGGACGATGTATCCAAGTCATCACAGCAGCACATACAGCGACAGTACGGCAGCTGCAAGTAGCAGTTCCCTATTCCTTATGTAGCTGACTTTAACATCCTGTGTTTCCATGGCAACAATAAACATGTCATATCTGAGAGAGGGGGTAGGAAAAAAAACAAAAAACATTTCACCATCAACCATTTTCTCTGAAATCTATCGTGGAGAGCAGCTGACAGCAAACCGCCAGTAAACCCCTTTACTCCTCCACCGTGACAACCGTGTTTTCACAGCGACCACGAGCCCGGCGGTACAAGGGGAAACATGCCTACGTCAGAAACCATGTCAGCTGGTGGAAATCCTGAAATGTTCGATAAAAAGAAAATGAGTTCAAACTCGGCTACGCAAAGCAAAGTAACAGAGTCTCAACATTTCTGACCTCGGGATAATGTTGACCAGCTGATGGAAATGTCATCAAACGAGATCATTGAACAGTCTTGACTCACTGTTGTGCAGGTTATAAAGGTGAATGCTGTCTTTTCTAAGATGCATAATCCATCCCGAGTAAGTAAGCAATTTTTTTTTGGCAATTCTGATTGATACTCAAAGAACACGTCTGTCAAGTTAGTGGTAGACAGGGTCTGAAATGAACACCCGCCCAGCACCAAAAGCGGGTGGATATTCCGTTTGGCGAATACATTTCAGATAATTCCAAATAATGACACCTGCAGACATAATGTCGTCTTATTTAAATGTACTGTAACAGATCTATCTTTTCAAGAGTTATTCAAGTAATCATATGGTGTTTTGAAACAGTTGGAAGTTGTGGAGTGTACCTTTAAGACGGACTGTGTTGCTAGGTTACGAGTTGAGCGCATCAGAAGAGGCGCCTTGTTTTTATCCTTGACGGTAGTTTCTGTCGTGGACGAACCCCCAGACACGCGAGGTCGTGCTCTTTGGGCGAACTGACTCCAAAAGGCCGTTAAACCGAAAGCGACCGACACACACACTGTTCCAATTTGTTCATCAAGTGTGGACAAAGAATCTCTGGAGCAAAACGCTCGCCATGAAGAGAATGACACCCAGATAAGGCCGTATGCAAATGAAGAGAGGGAGTCTTACTTCAGGGTGGAGAAAATGCAAATTAGCAGCTCATTACGTGGCCTTGGTTGTTGCAAAATTCAAGAACATGAGAGTGATGAAATGGATGCACAGAAAGGCATTGTGGGTAAAAAGCGGGACGGTATATTTAGAGGTTGGAGATGTCAGAGAAGGCAGCGGGATTGATGCTGCGGGGGCAGCACGGAAACGCCTCCACGCAAAATGTGAATATCCAACAGCAGCATGCTGATCTGCCATCTGTGGCGACTCCCCCCTGCTCCATGTGTCCACAAGACCGTCTCAACGCCGGCCCGGGAGAACACGCCACGTTACGGCGGTATGACCTCGTGTGGAGAGAGTGTGCGAAAAGGCAACTAGGTTATTTTCTCCACGTTTACTGTGAAGACGCCGCTGCACACGGGCAGCAACAAACACACCTTTGAAGGCCTTCGCAGTAGTGTGTGTGTGTGTGTGTGTGTGTGTGTGTGTGTGTGTGTGTGTGTGTGTGTGTGTGTGTGTGTGTGTTTGAGGGGGCGGGGGGGGTTAGCCAACATCACAGGACGGATGTGAGAATCGTCAGCCTTTCCTACCGAGTGACTCGAGTCTGTCATCATCCAAACCGTGAGCCGCTCGTGGACAAGAGCAGGCATGCAACGGCGTGTGTGTGCTCAGCACGCAAACGAGATTAGCACAAAGACGTCCAGGCTAACTCTCCTTTCTGGATCCATCAGCGAGTGATAGAGTTACACTACGAGAAGGCGTCGCTGTCTAAACTTCACTCATCACAACAACAACAGCAGGAGGAGAAAGTGAGGCAGAGATGAAACGATGCTCAAGTCACCAGCTCTGCAGGATTAAGCCGTGTCATGATAATGGTGTTAGCGCAGAATGCTGAGCGGGCCGAATCAGTTCGGAGGAAGTTAATCCAAATAACTGAACAAACAGCAGCGTGTGCTACAGAGACGAGATCGATACAGCTCCGCATGAAGACAGCGTGAATCAGAAACAGCATCAATAACGCTGCATTCAAGTCGTCCAAGCATGTTCCCAGAGCGCCAGGCGAGGAGGTTATCCTCCTCACTCGTGTTTTCACAAGCCTCCATTTTCCATGTCTCAACAGTGAGAAGACGTGTTTCATGTCGGCGAGTACTCGTCATGGTTGGAGCCTGATCCATTCATCCGTCAGACCAGAATATCTGCAGCTATTAGTTCACTATATGCCAAATACATCACAGTTATTACTCGATTTATTCACGTACATGTGACGATACAGGGAACATCTTGTGTGCAGGTCATATCGGCCCACATCGGATGTTTTCCTCTTCCTCGGACCTGATCGATATCGGTCAAAGTTGTAAGCACGCAGCAGAACTGTACAAAAAACAATGTTCATCAGATCCAGTTCTGGAGAAGACTCAGAGCTGGAGAGGTGGTTGTTGGTTGTTTCTGTCTAAAGCTTCTATGATTGGATTAGATAACCACGAGAGAACATGACGAGTTCATGAGTCCTCGCTCGCACAAACCCGCCGCTCACCGAGCTTTCACGGGTAAATCCGACTCTAAGGCGAAGGCATCATGAAGCTGACACGTAAACGTCTTTGTGTCTCTGTCCTTCACAACACTGGAGTGAAGCTCATACCGAGAACAAGTGCAGAAACCCAACCTGGGAGCAGCCGCTCTGTGACACTGGGTGTGTTTAAGGGGAGAGGCCTCACATACCGCGAATCGGACTTCTTCTGGATTCATAACGCGAGTAAGAATGAGCTCCACGTGTCTGCAGCTCTGCTCTAAGAAGTCCTCGAAGGACTCGTGGAAAACACCGCCACTGTACTGACTCTGCAGCTGCATGTGTTATAAGCCGACCTAGTCTGAAACACATCAGCTGGAGACGGTGTGTGTGAGGTCAGTCAAACAGGACAACATGAGAAATGTGTGCCTGATGTTATTGCTCCCATACTGCACACTAAGGTCCTCAAAAAGTTCTATATTCTTTACCATACAACCTTCAATGATGGATCTATGGACTATAGACTATGGATCTTCATATTTGACAGGAGAGAGAGAGAGAGAGAGAGAGAGAGAGAGATCATTGACAGCTGTTTCATACAAAAATAGTGCTGGTGTATTCGTGCAGTTTAGGGAGCACTCAAACGAAGCACTCGTGCCCGTGCCCACTCACGTTTGAACCCTGAACTCCAGTCCAGGTTGATTCGAGCGTGATTGGTCGGTTGGTGCTTCTTTGACCCCGGCACAGTTTGAAGAGCTGAGCTTCATGCAAGAGCACAAACACGATGACACAACGTGGTCGTGAAGACTGAGCCACCGTCATCAAGAAGACATCCCGGAGCGGTACGCCCGTTTTCTCCCCAACACGACTCACGATAAGCGTGCAAACAGGAAATAACCCAAAGTTGTGACCTTGGTCTTGGATTTCTGTCCGCTTGGTATCACATTTCTTTTCTTTTTTTTTTAAAGGCCATGTCAAAATACGCCGGCATGCCTCCACCTGCATCACACAGGACGAGAACATACACCGTGCCTAATGAGCCATACTCTCTTTTCACTGGAGCGTCACGAGCCGACGTGGTGAGAAAAAAAAGATCAGCATGGTTACTTACTCACTGAGTTAGATGTTCTTTAGTAATCTTTGCAGCTCCTGCTTCAACATGAATCCAAATACGACAGATCTCACACTAGAATGAGTTATTTCCTCCTCGGTGTGAAGCCGTCCATCCACAGCAGAGAGCGACCACGTCTCAGTCCTCCAGCCGTCCTACAAGTCAGGTGTTTGTCATCGCACACACTCGCACCTCGACACCGACGTGAAGATTGAGAGCAGACGTGTGGGCCCCGTCTCTTAGAGAAACTGTCTTCACATCGAGTGAAAGGTGATACTTCCTTCTTTCAAGACGCTCAGAGGCTGATATGAGGAAGACGGGTTGCGAAAAAGGACGAGCCAAATCACCTGCAGGCGGATTGTTTTACACTGCAGACCTGGCTTTGCCTTGATGGACTGAGACTGGGAGTTAACGTCCCAGCATACTGACACACATCGACATGACTTCTGCCATTAAGATTAAAAGCAGTGGCTTCGATTTACACTTGAACATGTTTTCTTAAAAAGATCTTTAACAGTCTTAAAAGCAGACAGCGTGACACTTTCAGAGGCATATGTTTTTGGGTTTTTTTAAAAAAACACAAGTTGCATCACGACCACAGCAGAGCTGCACTTGCAATCAAAGCTGGCTTTCTTGACGTTTCACTTCCACTTTCACTCAGAAAAGTGGGCGAAGAGGAAATCACACAGAGCTGCGTGTCATGGTTCAGTCGTGCACAGCGTAAGACCGAGGCCGTGCTGCGAGATGCAACTCTGTGTAAAGTCGCTATCCGTGTCTACAAGTACAAGTTCTCGTTTTAAATATGACATTTCATTTTATTAGTAATTGTTACACTTTATCAGACATGCTATATGACTATCCCAAACCCAGTGACTCAACATACCAAAAGGCTGCAACTCAATGCTGCTGGGATCATCTCTCAGCAAAATCACATCAAGTCAGCAATTTGGCAAAAGTGATTCAGGAGATTTATTTATTTTTTTAAACTCAAGAATTGCTACTTTGGAAAACTGCCTGATGCTTTTTTTTTTTTTCTTTCTCCACAACAACAGTTAATATTTTCTTTGAGCTTAGTTTGAATGAATATGATCCCACTCAAACCAGCACTATGCATGCTCCAGCTCTCTCTCTGTGTGTGTCTGCGTTTCCTTTAATGGTGCATCATCTGCTGCCTGCAAGCGAGCCGCCTTAAAGCCAGCATCCACACCGTTAGTTTAAAAACTGCATGGATCACCTGGATAAGATAGTTTAACCCGGGATAAACGCTCCTGGGTAACTTGGCTTTGCAGATATATGTGGGTCAAGCGTGTAACATTCAATGCCTGTGGCCAAAAAAAAAAAAAAAAAGAAGAAACCGTCTAAAGGAACCTACCGATGATCCGACAGAAAGAGGAAGTTAACGCTTTAAGCTGCAAAACTCAAAACATTTCCCTCAAACTATTTCTTATTTTTGATAAACTTCACAAATCCATGGGTTTGAATTGTCCAGACACGTTCATGATTCATCATTAATTTGTCTCAGCGCGAGCCCCGCTCCATGGCAACCGGTGCATGGTTACAGCGGCGAGTTCAAAAAGACAGTAACAAGCGAAATAAAGTGTGTGTGTGTGTGTGTGTTTTTTTTATTTACCTTGATGCTCGTGGAGTAACACGGTCTGGACACCACGCTTACAAGCCAACAGTGTGTGTGTGTATGTGTGTGTGTGTGTGTGTATGTGTGTGTGCGGCTTGAGAGGAGAAGAAGAAGAAGAAGAAGAAAAGCGATTCGCTGCGGCTGCTGTTTCCGGGTTGGTTTGTCGAGCGTCAAACGAGAGAGAGAGAGAGAGAGAGAGAGAGAGAGAGAGTTCGGTTTGATCCACCTCTGAGCGCGGAGGGGGGGGCGGTTCACCTTCCTCCTTTTATCTGAACAGAACCCCGCCCGGTCAGCGCAGCCCCTCCGCCGTGTTTCAACAGCTCGCCCTGCTTATTAATACGTCCCAGCGTGGCTTTAATTAGGTCTTTTCATCCGATAATTATCGTTTAGATTGACAGTATTTATTCCCCTTACAGAAGTATCCTTAAGCAAGAAACTAATTATTCCCTAAAAAAACCTCTAGGTGGCGATAACGCTCCGATTGACCCTCCATTTTGACCCCAGAGCCACATTAGTGGGCAAATGACCTCTAATTAATATCACGATTAATTAAACGTTTGACCTCTATTAATGATTAAAGATCGATTATTTTCCTTCTGTTTCATGCTCTCATAGTTCACTAACATGCTCTTTACTGTAAATATACTCTTCAAATTTATTTTCTTTCACGCTCCCTTTGTACATTTTGTAGGGTTATATATATATATATATATATATATATTAGTAATTTTTGTTTTATCATATTGTATTTTATTTAAGTGCTTGATATTTTAGCCTTATTTTTTTTCTTTCGAAGGATTTTGTGGTTATTTATTGAATATTTTCAAACTGAAATCAAATAATCACTTGAAATGAAAACAACACATTTTAGTTTTAAAGTTTTAAATGAACTTCTCCAAATAAAATTAAAAAAAAGAAAAAGAAAAGATATGATTTGCATTTCCTGCAAACAGGTTTTCTGCAGTGTTTCCATTTGACTTCTTTTTGTTCGACGTCGTCTTCCCTAAAGTCAAAATGTGTTTAAAAGACGGACATTGCTTCCATGTTGCGTATTGGACGTGTTGTCACGTGACTCCACCCTGAAAATAATTTATATAATTGACATGGTCAAGATTACGTTTTAATCTCCAAACAGTGTTTTAGGGATTCATCTTTCCTTTGAATAAAGTTTGTGTATTTAGCACAGAATAGATACAGCACAGAATCGTTCACTTCTCCAATTTTCATACCAAATCTAGATCGTGCTCCTGTAAGTATTTAGTACAGGCCTAAACATGTTCCCTTCCATTGGTATTATTCTGGAAAGATGGTGTTTTATTTCCCCTAATGTGGAAGTGTTTGCAGAAAGCTTTCGAAACAAAGATAAACGTCAGAAGTGGCCTCAATTTACAAACACTCATTTTAATTATCACCAAAGAGACGCCTTCTTAGTTGGGTTTTATTAAGACATCCATAAAGCGGCATTAAAGAGACGTCACATCAGACTCTAATTAATGCTGATCAAGCTGCACACCTGTCGTTAATCAAGAGGCCGAGTTGAGCTTATAAAGTGATCCCTGCTGCCCGGGCAGAGCGATCCATCCAGAAGAGACTTGAGAAGTGTGAAAGTGGTCAGTTCATCCGAGAAGTGTACAGTTAGGTTACCAACCCCACCTTAAACCATGGTGAAAGAGAAGACGCACGTTAATGTGGTGATCATCGGCCACGTGGACAGCGGCAAGTCCACCACCACTGGTCACCTCGTCTACAAATGTGGAGGCATCGACCAGAGGAGACTGGAGAAGTTTGAGAAGACTGCAGCACAGGTGAGCAGTCGCACCTGCACTTAAACCTCCCCCAGCATTTTAAAGAAGTGAATCTATTTAACTTTATTTTGTTTCACAGATGGGGAAGAGCTCCTTTAAGTTTGCCTGGGTGTTGGACAAACTGAAGGCCGAGCGTGAACGAGGAATCACCATTGACATCTCGCTGCTAAAATTTAACACTCAAAAATATACCATGACAATAATCGATGCTCCTGGTCACCGGGACTTCATTAAGAATATGATAACAGGGACTTCACAGGTAAGCAGCACATGAAGGTGTCATTTTAAGGAAGCTAAGTTTTTGTTTTTTAACCCCATGATGTCGTTTCAGGCTGATGTCGCCCTCCTGGTGGTCTCGGCGGCTAAAGGAGAGTTTGAGGCAGGTGTTTCGAGAAATGGTCAGACCAGAGAGCACGCCTTATTGGCGTACACGCTGGGTGTGAAGCAGATCATCGTCTGTGTGAACAAAATGGACCTGACTGAACCGCCGTACAGCCAGAAACGCTTCGACGAAGTGGCGCGAGGCGTGAGCAGCTTCCTCAAGAAGATTGGCTACGACCCGGCGACCGTGCCGTTTGTTCCGATCTCCGGCTGGACTGGGGAGAACATGATCACTGCGACTCAGAGGGTGAGGGGGGATTTTATTAGAATCTGGCTCTGCGAAGGAAGTGCAACTCCTAAATTTACTCGATTTTATTTGCAGATGCCGTGGTTCCAAGGCTGGAAGGCAAGACGGCGGGAAGGAAATGCAAGCGGCAGAACTCTTCTAGAAGTCCTGGACTCAATTCAACCACCAATTCGCACCATCAACAAGCCTCTACGATTACCTCTGCAGGATGTCTACAAAATAGGAGGTTGGACATTTAGCTCAAAGCTGACTTTGACTCATGCCACTTTGTCCAGTCAGTGATCTTGGTGGTTTAGAAATGAGGCTCAGCAGGTCAAATGCAAACTTGTATTAAATGTTTGCGTTGGCTTTAATGGTCTGTGTTTTTTTTATGCAGGAGTCGGGACCGTGCCAGTGGGTAAGATTGAAACTGGCGTCCTCAAACCCGGCATGACTTTGATGTTCTCCCCCGCCAAACTCACAGCAGAGGTGAAGTCCATCGAGATGCACCACCAGGGTCTGCAGACCGCCCTGCCGGGACACAACGTAGGCTTCAACATCAAGAACGTGGCCGTGAAGAATCTCCGACGTGGAGATGTGGCCGGCAACGCCCAGCAGGATCCGCCGTCAGACGTCCGCAGCTTCGAGGCTCAGGTCGGTTGAAATGAGCGAGTTTAACTGTAAAACTTGCCCTCGCCCTTTTTCCTCACGTGGATTTCTCCGGCTCTAGGTGATCATCCTGAATCATCCGGGGAAGCTTAAAGCGGGATACTCTCCCGTGCTGGACTGCCACACGGCCCACGTCACCTGCCGCTTCGCAGAGCTGAGGGAGAAGATTGACCGCCGCACGGGAAAGAAGCTGGAGGATCATCCGCAGATTCTGATGTCTGGAGACGCTGCCACAGTCAAGCTGGTTCCAGTCAAGCCCATGTGTGTGGAGAGCTTCTTCACATACCCTTCTTTAGGTAAAACCTCAAACTGTTTGAGAATAAATCTCTACGATGCGTTTGCAGTTTATCACGGTGAAGTTCTCTTTCTGCTCGCAGGTCGCTTTGCAGCGAGAGACCTGAAGCAGACGGTGGCCGTGGGAGTCATCAAGTCGGTGGAGAAGGACCAAGGGTCCAAAAAAGCCCAAGTTTGTAAATGATAAGTTTACCAGTATTCTGGTATTACTGATTTGAACAGTTTTATTTTGTACAGTTTTTGTGTTTTGACACAAAATATTTGTTTCCTTAAAAAAGTATTTTTCTCCTGCGTTAAATGTTAAAATCCAAAGAAGGACGAAGAGTTGGATGTTGAACTTTGGTTGAAATGGAAAAGAATAAAAGCTTTATTCAGCAAATGTTTCCTTGAATAATTGAACCCAAATGAATTAATTTTTTTAAAGTTATTGATGTGAACATTAGTTCAAACTGGACGATGTAAGAATTGGTAGAAAATGTCACATGAAGTCTTTCTGCTTAGAAACGGGCCTTTTTAAACTTTAAAGGTCGCGAGCCCAACACGGGGCCGTCACACTAACTTTAATGTTTAGTGCTCCTGGATTGTAAGAGTGAAGTCTTTTATAAGGTTTCTAAAAACCTCATGAATTGACACTAAACAAATACTGATTGAGATGTAGGCTGTGTTTTATAAGACTTATAGTTCAAATAGGAAATATAAAAAAGTAGCACCTTTTCCTACTTTACCACCTGTAATATGGGACAGATGTGGCTCTGTTAGTTTGCTGTTACTTCACACAGCAGCCTCTGAATGTGGAGAAGCTTCAAGGAGTCAGAACGGTTAACATTGAACCCTCAGAAAGAGCTCTTTTGCAAATGTTCATTAAAACCTTGTTGGCAACCAAACGGGTACGATCCGTGCTGTTCATGTTTTAGTTTAAAATTGTGAGTCAAGCTGCAACTTTAACAAAACGTGTACTTCAATACACTCGGGTACATTAGAGCGAGGAGCGGTCTTTTAAATCACCTCCCTGAGTGATCTACTTTATCTGGAGCATTACAGTTATTTCAATAAGCTGCTTAGAAAGGCACTAATGCATACCAGAGATTTTCAAATTCCAACGGGAGGCCGAGACGTATCTTGACGCCACGCGGGCGTGTAAGTATAGAACGAGAGCAGGCGGTGTTTTTTAAGTACAGCACTTTTAATGATACAATGGGTTGATGGGGGGGGGGGGGGGGGTTTGTTCCTTCACATGGGAGAGAACTGCAAGTCAGTGAGGACTGGGGTGAAAGTACATCGGCTCTCCGGCCTTTTACAAAGTCCACTTCTAAATAAAAAAAAAACTCTCTGGTTCACAGGCAAACCTGGAAATGTACTGGATCCAGTAACATGGAATGATATCAACATAACTCCAACTTTAAAAAAAAAAAAAAAAATTCAAGCTCATGAGGTTTTACAAGACGTTGAATCGTGAACACAGGATAAAGTGGAACTCACTGTCTGACAGAAAAATCAAGTTATTGCTCGGATGTCTTGAGTTTCCCGTCCGTGTCATCAATAGTGGCTTTAACAAACAGGATAACCCTCCGTGTCGTCCTGCTTCATTAATCATAGTGGCTCTTCAAACCCTGAGGTGAGCGTCTTTGAATGCAGCACTCCACTCAATTCCAGTCATTGTTACACCATGCACAGAGAAGGTCAAAAGGACTGTGGAGATGGCGTCGAGTTCACACACGGAGCATACACACAGTGAACAGTGTAACAAGGAGTAAATTAGTGACCTACAGTGACCCCACAGGCTTTTGATATTCCACCACACAGTAGCAGCAGGTTTCTATACTGTAAAACAACCAGAATACGTTTGTACACACAAAGCAAGCAAGAACAAGGAGTACATTGAATGAAATCGTTTTCACTGCGGGGAGGTCAGCGGGAGACTCCTGCCTCTTCAGTCGATCCTGGTGGCGAACAGGTATGCGAGACACAAATAGTGACGTGACCTATTTCACATTCCATTTCTTCTTCTTTTTTTTTTTTTTTTCGTCTTCTTCTTCTTCCCCCCCCTTAGAAATTTATAAGCTGATAATTATTACTCCAGGGCTGGCGAAATGAGTACAGATAAAACTCAAAACCTACCGCCCTGATGCTTAGTCTGAAAGGTCGAGCGAGAGAGAGAGAGAGAGAGAGAGAGAGAGAGAGAGAGGGAGCAATGGTACATGTTTTGTACAATAAAACATGTATATACACTCACACACAAATATATATATTTACATACATATATACACAGTAACAGCATAAACATAGACTTTAGGTAAGTGCTAGGGTTTGAGAGTGGCTTGTTGGCAGCCGTGCTATAGGGTTAAGATAATACTGGTAAAGGAAGAATACACACATTCTTTGTACAGCATGGATGAGGCATCCATGGCTAGATGAGCCTTCTTGGGTTTCTTCTTCTTTGTTCTTTTGTTTTGTCTTCTTCTTCTTTAGGACACTTGTCATTGGACAAGAGGTGTTATTGTAGCTATTTACAGGACACCTCCCAACGCAGGGAGAGGCATAGTGCAAGTCTGTCTGGCTGTCAGTCACTCAGGATGTGCACAAAAGACATGGGGAACACCCCCTTTCTGTCCGGCTCTCCTTCAATGTGCCCGATCTGGAGGAGAGAAGTTGAAGATAAGTGAGAGAAACGTGGGAAACGAGAAGAGTTCTTATTTCTCTAACGCAGCAATCTTTACGCCCTCCGGCCTAAATGCTCAAAACACAAAATCGGGAAAAGGAGATTTTTTTTCTGCAGACTTTGAAGCCTCGAATATCATAATTCTTTATTTAAACGGTCTTTATTTAAGATGAGATAATCCTTTATTCATCTCGTAAACTGAGAAAAGCAGGAGAGCAGAAGAAAAATCACACAGTGCAGAAAATTAAAAAATATAAGAGTAGAAAACAACATGGATCAAAAGAATAATTAAAGAGCGAGTAAATCATGAGAGAGCCACATGTCAGATTTGAACCCAGGCATCCCGCTTGGAGGACTTTACCCTCCGTAGCCACTCGGCCATCTGCTCCGTGGCATCAAAGACGACTTACCCACCACTCCTGGTCCTCCTCCCCCGTGACTATGATCACTTCTCCTTCAACAAAAGTCAGCTCGTCGTCATTGTCCGCCTGGCAGTCGTAGATCGTCTTCACCCGGCGGGTTTTGCCCTTCCCCTGAACACACAAGCAGCAGAAATGTTATCGTACCAGCATGTCACCCCCCTCCCCCTCCCCCCGGTGGACATTGGATGTACTGCAGCAAGAAAGCGTGCAAAGAAGTTTCTGCTTTCATGATTTTTCCATTTGCACCTGCGTGGTTTAAAATGTGTGAGGTGGGGTCTGACTGCTCAGATCGTTTGTCTCTCTATGTTTTTTTTTTTTTTTTTTCAAAACAGGGATCTCAGGAGGAAGTTGTTGGTACATATTGGCGTTTGTTTTCGTCTTTTAGTTGCTGGAAAGTAAAAATCTTTGATTAGCTTTCGTACCGTGTTGATCTTCCTCGGGAGGGGCACTGGGGTCTCTGCAGTTCCTGCTGGGGTCCCGTTTGTGTCTTCAGCAGCTAGTTGGGTGGGGGTCCCTATATTGGCCTGCTGATTGGGTGACGGGGAGTCTTGAGGCTGCGGTTGAGGTTGAGGCGGAGGCGGAGGCTGCGTTTGAGGTCTCTGCACGCTCTCCCCCGGCGGCGGCCTCGGAGCCGACTCGGCTGTCCCAGGTTTAGGGGGGATGTCAGAGAGGTGGGGCTTCGGTGGGAGGTCTTTGAGCTGCGGTTTGGGCGGGAGGTCTCCAAGCTGAGGTTTAGGAGGGAGGTCTGAGAGCTGCGGCTTGGGCGGGAGTTCTCCAGGCTTCGGGGGAAGTTCAGAGTGCTGAGGTTTGGGGGGAAGGTCGCTCAGCTGAGGCCTCTCCGCCAGCGGAGTCTTCTGCGGGGTGTCGGTCGCAGGCGGAGACTTCTGGAAGACCTCTGGAGGGAGGCTGGGCTTATCCATAGACGGGTGGTGGATGGTGTCGATCTTCCGCAATGCCACTGTGGAGAGCAGCGTACAATAATTTAACAGCTTCTACAAGTCAACAGCGTGAAGTCGAATACAAACTGAGAGCACGAGCGCACCTTTCTGAGGTAGTTTGGGAAGAACCCTTGGACCAAGTGTCGACTTTGTGTTGCTTGAAGTAGTGCTGAAAAGAGATTCACAGGGTTAAACTCGTCCAGTTTGGTAAAGTTGATTTTATTCACATGAGAAAATAGAAAAACTGAGACAGCTCAATCCATCAAAGTGTTTTTAATCAAAGCTCGATTCTGTAACACTCGAGTCCCAGCGGATCGATCTTACTTCTGTAACGCCGCTGTTACTTCCTGATAAGACGGTAAAGACGGGGATCACCCCAAATTACGCCCCAGCATCATTCACATCAAAGACAAAAACTCACAGGAGCGAAAAAATGACCGCTTGAAACAACGGCTTCTCATACAAAATCACCAAAACAAAAAGCGTCACAGAATCCTTTGATGACTTTTTTTTATTTATTTTTTTAAAGTAGTTTGATTTTGACCAAAAGATGATCGTGTAAAGCTGATTTCACACACACGCACGCACTCGGAAGATTTCTGAGTTGAGTGGGAAGTTACGGACGCAGTACGGACGCAGGATGACCAAAAGAGGTCTGACACTGTAATGACAGGTCTGTCCTTTAAATCGGTCGGACATGGAAGTTCAGATATTCTCATTAAGAAGTTTCATGATGTGCAGGAAGATCAGAATGGTTGCGGGACAATCGTGGATCAAGTCGAGGGGGTTTAGACATGCAGCTCATCTGGAAGATTTCTGGACATTTCTAGCACTTCGGTCTTTTTTTTATTCTTGGTACCTTTGCTGCTGAGGAATTCCTTCAAACTTGTTAGAAACTGGAGACATCTTGCTGGCAGGCGGAGGGGTGGAGTCGCTTCCTAAAATGTCAACATTGATGACGACAAACAGATTAAATCAACACCATGACAGAGCGCTGAGCAGGACTTTAAATTGAATTAAAATGTGGAAATAACTGAACATGCTGTGATGGCTGAAAAGAAACAATGAGGGAGGCGTCGTCTGGCTGAGCTTTCCATGAGCCTGTGACATTAGGAAACTGAAGTGGTGCAATCCTCCTTTCATTAGTGGTCTGGGGGGGCGGGGGGGGTTATTAAATGTGGGACACAGAATGCACAAAACACCAATAAGGACAAATGATAAAAGTGGACTAACAGTCAAAATGTCCCCGGCGTACACGTACAGCGGGGGGGCGACAGGATCGCAGGTCACATGACTGACGAGTGTTTGGTTTCTTTTTTTTTTTAGGGTGGTTTAAACATAGCTTTGCTTCATCATTTTATAAATTAAAAAAAATTATAATTTGCATCTTCAAACTGCACAAAGAGGCGTCGACTTGTCCCGGAAATTAAACTCAAATAATTAAAAAATTTTTTTTTTTTTTTTGCATCAAGGCACGAAAATGAATTCTAGAGCTCGAGATGATCTGATCAAATCTGACCTGTGGCTCCTTTCCTGCATGTCTCTCCACCCCCCCACTCTCTCTCTCTCTCTCTCTCGCCCTGACTCTACCCTCCGTCCTGTCTCTAAATAAAGGCAAAAAAAAAAGCCCCCCAAATAAACCTTAAAAAAAACCCTGCATTTTGGATTATGTAATATTTGAGCCTCAGGCTTGCATCTCACCCCCAGGCAAGCCCCCTTTACTGTGTGGACTGTGAGAGAGCGGGCTGGGTGGGTCGGACAGGGTGCGTTTGTGTCCAGGAGGTGGGGGCGGAGGCCTCTTCTTGGACAGGGTGGAGCTGCCTCCTGGAGTGAGTGTAGAGGGAGGGCCAGATGGGGGAGGAGCTGGAGGAGCGATACATAAAACACATGAGGTGATGAAGACCCCGCACATCCTACAAACAACCACTTATATAAATATATATATATATATTTAAAAAACCCCAGAAAAGGTCAAAGAGAAGAGATGATGATGAAGCATGGAGAAGAAAAGAGGTGCTGAAAATACAGGAAGGATTTTCAGGCATCTGTTTTTTCGGAGGAAAATGAATTGACGGGATGTTTAATCATTTAGAGACAATTAGAGATTTGGACACTTTTTTTTTTGTGTCTAATGAGTGAATTAGTTTGTAAATGTGCCTGCTTCAGTCTCTTGGGACTCCACTGCTCGCTAATATGGATTACAGTGAGGTGGAGGCAGCAGACAGAGAGCTCAGCCAGAGAGGATTCAGCTGTGGTTAAATGTTTACAGCTCAAGGACGGTGGCAAATTATTCCAGGAATTAAACAAAATAAATAAAATCATGTAGGCAAGAAATAATAATTCAGCTTGCCTACATGGTCTCATTATGTACTCGGAGAAAAACACCACCACCCTTTGAACCTGAGCTGTAAAAGGAAGAACAACTGAGGGGGCAACTCTGATGTGAGGGGGGAGAACGTAAAACCAAGATATTCACTGATGTATGGTCGAGTGCCAGCCAGTGTGGCGTAGTGCGAATGAGAGCCAAGGAATGCCAAGTGTGGAGCTGAAAGAATAGAGAAACAAAAAAGAGAAAGAAAAGAGAGCGAGATGAGGAGTGTGGGAGAGAATCTACAGTATGTCCAAAAAAAAAAAAAAAAGAAGAGCGGCTCCCACACACGAAATAAAGATAACAAGATGAAATCTAATCAGAGGCAAGAAAAAGAATCAAAGAAAAGAGAGAAAAAATGGCGCCAAAAGCTGGCCCCCGGAGGGCGAGCTCTTCTGCACCCGCTGAGAGGAGAGAGAGGAGCGCAATGCTGCTGAGGTGTAGCATCGGAAGAGCTGGCATGTAAATCTACAGAATGTATGTGTGTGTATGTGTGTGCGCCATTTTCATCTTATTTTAGGCTCAAGTCAACCCTGTTTCCACCGCGCACGTCGATCCTTAAACCTGAAGCTGAGAGGAGAGGGGGAGAGAGAGAAAGAGAGAGAGAGAGGGAGAGAGAGGGAGAGAGAGAGAGAGAGAGAGGGGGGAGAGAGAGAGAGAG
>NC_136704.1:23332906-23356769 GCF_947650265.1 Symphodus melops | reverse complement strand
GGGTGTGTGTGTGTGTGTGTGTGTGTGTGTGTGTGTGTGTGTGTGGACTGACAGCTCAAAGGAGAAACATTTCTCTGCAGCTAATCTTGTCCTGGATATCATCAAACAGAGCACAGTTACGTTCACAGTCACAGTTTCAACTTTGAAGCGTTTTCGTTAAAGAATCTTTAAAAAAAAAAAGTGGATGTCTGAAAATAGAGGCCGCCCTCGGAGCGGGCGTGTCTGACCTTTGCCCTGGTTCCTGGGAGGCAGCGGCGGTCCGTCGGCCACGGGGGAGGAGGTGAGGTCAGTGGAGGCGCTGTACATGTTGGTGAAGGCGCTGTAGGACAGACGCTGCTGTTTGTCCCGCTGGCTGATGAAGCCCGGCAGGGAGAGCTTGTCGTGGGGGGACAGGCTGGAGGAGTGGCAGAAGCTCTGAGGCCTCGGGGAGCGGTCCTTTTTGATGGGACTGGGCTGCAGAGGGACAGGAGGGGGGACGGGGGGACGGGGGGGACAGAGTCAACATCATAAGACGAATGTGTCACTTTACAAAGAGGTGTGTTCTTCATTAGACAGCTTGCTCTGCAGACAACTCGTCTTTTAAACGTGTCATAATCACTGTCGTGTCTAAGACCCCCGAGAAGTGCTGCACGCCCGTCCTGTCTCCATGACAACCGTCTGTATGACCGACGCGGCTCCGTTAATCGTTGCTGCGTGTTTTGTTTTTGAGACGGTGATGATGATGATGATGATGATGATGATGATGATGTGGGTGCAAGACGAGGAAACGTCAAACATTAGGCTAACGGCGCTTTTCTGAAAAGTTGGAGGATTTGGCTCTCTCTCTTTTCTCTGCGGCTTTTTGGTGGTCAGAAAAAAAAAAAAAAAAAAAAAAAAAGGTAAACACACGGCCAAGCGGTAAGCCATCAAGCCCCCAGCTCAACTTCTGACCGATGCACAAGTGCTTCTCATTCTTAGTTTCATAACGGCTGAAGACGTGTTTGAATCCAATCTTTGAAAACAGATGAATGACCCCGTGTTTGGAGTTTGTAGTCCTCCAAGATGGCCGCCCTAAATCTGTGGATCCTCTCCCCCCCCCCCCCCCCCCTCTCTCTGCCCCCCCCCTCTCTCTCACCTTATCATCGAGGTCATCATCGCTCTCGTCCATCTCCTCCAGTCTGAGGCTCCACTCGTACTCCACGTGGATGTGAGGGTTAAACTTCCCCTCTGCGGCCTGCACGAGCTGACACACACACACACACACACACACACACACACACACACACACATTTAAATCAAATCAAACTGAAGGACACGTGAACACGACACGCATCATTTATTATTCTTTGAGTCTTTTTTTACGTCCCATTATCCCTCATAAAGCTCTCACAGTTCTTTTATTTGTTTATCGGAGATTTTACCCTGATTTTTTAAAATCCTTTTGTTTTTTTTGTTTGCATGCTCATTTGAGCGTGAATAACAAACATACATGCACAATTATTTCCACTCTGTTGACCCTGTGGCCTCAGGCTGGAGGCAGAGCGTAGACCGCCATCTAGTGTTCTTACTAATGTGCCTTAAATCTGGTCACAACACGTTAAATCAGCCACAACTGAAAACACGGCGGGCCTTTGTTTAAGTTTTTAGCTCGCTGTGACGACTTTCAGGGGAGTCGAGTCTTTTTTATTTTTTTTTATTTTAAGACCATTAAAATCCATCATGGTGTCCAAACTGAGCAGCTTGGCTGTGCTGTACTCACTGCCTCCTCGCACTGAGTGTTCCTCAGTCGCCTGGCAACATCCAGCGCCGTCTCTCCGTTCTGATTGGCTGTGTGGAGTGAAGGGGATAATCAACAGTTAGAGCCTGATACGTGCGTACGCATGACTCCAGTGAGCGGATGTGACTCACTGATATCGGTGGCCGGCTTGCCCCTCAGGAGTAACTTGAGGCACTCGGGCTTCTCGTACATGCTGCAGTAATGCAGGGCCGTGTTCCCCCACTCCGTCTGCTTATCCAGGTTACCGCTGTGAGAAAACACACACACACACACACACACATTTTCAGGACACTAGTCACATGCCTGAGAGGGGTTTTCCACGGCGCTGCAGCTTCAGGTTATCATGCAGGAGAGAAACAGAAACATTGGAGGGAAGCAGCTAAATCTGTCTGTTTTGGTTTCTGCAAAAAAATAATAAAAAATAATAAGGAGATAAATAAACACAGACAGGCTTTGCACATTCTTTAAGACAGTAACGGCAGATAAATAATCCCCTTTCGGTGTCTTTTAATATCTGATCGTGACGTCACACAAGCAGCGCTTTAATGAATGGAAGCCGAGGCCGTGTGCAGTCGGAGCAGTGGTGGGTAAACAATTGAAAAGAGAGGAATAAATTAAGGCAGCGAAAGAGTGCTTGACCCATTTCTGTTTGCCTTGTGGGAATGTGAGCTGAGCTGTGCGGTGCTAAGCTTTCCTCAGCTCCTGCGCCGCCTCACCACTGCAGACCGGAGCAGAGAAGAAGAAGAAGAAGAAGAAGAAGAAGAAGAAGAAGAAGAAGAAGAAAGAGTCGCAGCAGCAGACGCACAGTTTATTTCCACAAAGCTTCTTGTTAGCTGTGTAATTACGCTCTAAATTGTTTGTGTGATTCTTTTAAAAAAAAGGATTCAAACAGCTGTTTGCCTCGCAGGAATTAAAAAAAAAAACAAACACCCACAGCTAATCGAAACACCTACTCATGTCGCTTTAAAAAAATAAATAAATAAATGCACCTGTTCTGCACGAGGAAGTCCACCAGGTGCAGGGAGGTCTGGTCAGCAGTCCGTACAGAGTAGTGCAGTGCGGTCTCTCCAGCTTCCTGCAGGGGGCCATCAAACACAGCAAAGACACGGTGAGACAATCTTTGGCAGCATCCATTCTGTATTCTCTCCCTCTGTGTCTCTTACAGCATTTAAACAAGCCGCAGTAAACAAAATGGCTCCTAAAAATAACATTTCAGGAGGCAAGAAAGCCAAGATTTGTCCCTTTTGCTGAACACATTCATTGTTGTTCATCTCTGACAATAAAAGCTCGAGCTGGATGCCTTTTAAATGTGGAGATAAAAAGAGGAAATGTGAGGACACGTGACGGTGAAAGGAAAGGATGCTTTTACACATTCCTGTCCGTGTCGGGGTTTTTGTGCAGGAGTGGGATGTCGCTGTGCCGCCTGCAGCCGCTCAGATCTCCTGACAACAGCAGATCAGATATCTGTGAGTCAGACAGCAGCAGCAGCAGCAGCAGCAGCTCGCGCAGACATCCACAGATATCCTCTTTTATCTTCGCCGGCTTGCGTTGTACATTTAATTTTTCATTAAGGAAACCACCATGCCTGTGTTTTAAAACCTCGACCCATTTCTGTCAGATTAAGTCTGATCAGCCTGCGTTGTTTACGCCGCGGCGTCTTCACCGTCCACGCTGCCTTTTATTTCACCTTCATCATCTGCGCTCAGAGCAGCCGCAGTGATGGAGGCCGAGCTGAGGCATGAAGGAAGCTGCCGCCGACGTCGTCGTCTGTAAGTATGAGCTCAAGCGCAGTGATGCTGCTGGACAGCGCCACCTGCTGGTGAGATTATCCACATGACTCCGATCTCTTCCAACACTTACACATCCGACTGTCCTGCCTGGAAAGATGACCCGATGCCGTGTCTCTCAGGGAGCGTTCTTGGCTTTATAGTCGCATGTGAGATCATGGTGAGTAACGCAGACTTCAGCCGCGGATGAGGCAACAAACGGGCGGAGGTTCGACCCGCAGTTTTAGATTTATGAGGAAACACAAAGTCAAAACACTCGGCGGTGAAGACCAAATAAAGAGTATTAAAAGCATTAAAAGGGAAAATGTTAAAGGCATTTCTGAGATGGACAAATAAGAGAGCAAATCAGAGGTGGCTCGGTCGGTAGAGTCGTCTCTTAACTGGAAGGTTGGGGGTTCGATTCCCCAGCTCCTGCAGCTACATGTCTGATTCAAATACTGATGGGCTCTTTACTCAGCAGCCTCTGTGATAGAAAACAACAATACGAGCTCAAGTCTATTTATCATTCCTCCTCTGGAGCTGCTGGTTGTGTCAATGGGCAAATGTTCACCGAGCGAGTTTTTTTTTTTTTTTTTTTTTTAAGATTTGTTTTTTGGGCTTTTTGCCTTTAATGATAGAGGGAGGACAGTGGATAGAGTCGGAAATCAGGGAGGGAGAGTGGGGAGAGACATGCGGGAAATGGGCCACAGGCCGGACGCGAACCCGGGCCGCCCGCGCGTGAGGACTGAGCCTCGATACATGGGGTCGCGCGCACTGCCGCTGCGCCACCGGCGACCCCCCGAGCGAGTTTTAAGAGTCGGGTTCAAGTAAAGTCAGAGACAAGAAATGAAACACAAAAACAGACAAAGCCACAGGACGGACTGGAAGTGAGTGGAGCTAACCAGTTTAGCTCTGTTCATCATCCCCGAACTGAGAGGACTCACCGGCCCCACCTCGGGGAGCGGCTCCATAAGCTCCACCCCCTCGGCGTACACCTGGACGAGGGAGAGCAGATCCCTGGACTGAACCGCCTCAAACAGCTCGATCATCTTCGCCGCCGCGGACGTGCAAGTCTTCCTCGCAAACTTGTGGTCCACATATTTAGCGTTGATGAACTCCTTTCTCACCGTCCTGCCCGGAGGAGGAGAAGAAGAGTTCAGTCGACCGTTCAGACTTTTAACACGGCTGTTTTTTTGGGGTTTCAGAGGACTCACATGTCACTGGATGGAGTGGGCTTCGGTGAGGGGGATGTGAGGTTCCCCTCCATGATCTCATTGAAACTACTGTTCCCTACATTCTTGGCCAGCTGGGGGACGAGAAGAGGAACTCGTTACACTTCAACAAAAACGAAACATGCATTCCTTCCTCCAAACATTATCGCCGGGATTTTCCTGTTTCGAACACTCACCAAGAGTTCGGAGGTTCCCAACTTGTCGAGCTCCATGGACTGGATGCGGGAGATGTGGACCCCCATCTCTCGATGTATTCCAGAGCACTCGATGCAGGTCAGGATGCCCAGGTTGGTGGACAGCCACTTAGGATCTAAAAACACAGGAAGCGTATGGACGTGTTACAAGACGTGGTAAATCCATCCGTCCAGTATCTATACTGCTTATTGTATGTATATATATATATATATATATATATATATATATATATATATATATATATATATGGTCATGTAACTATAGCAACAGGTCTTCTGCAGTGGACTTCCTGAGAGCTGGCCAATCAGAAGAATGTGAGCTTGTAGGGAGGCGGGGCTTAAAGAGACAGAATCTGGGCTGAACTGAGATAAATTTGAATTTATCTCAGTTTTAATTTAATTTAATTTATTTAATATTTTAAAATGCAAAATCAGGCAAAGTTTCTGTTTGGACAGAAACATTAAAAACATGAAGTGTGAATGATGAGGCATTAGCTTTAAACATGTTTATTATTTTTATGTAGAAAACAACCACAGATGATTCTGAGCACGGGAGCTGTACTGCATCATCGAGACCGAACCGCTGCCACGTGTTCAGCACCCGCACACGAATGAAGAGCTGTGTGACGACTTCACGTAGCGCAGTAGAGATTGACCCACCGATGCACTGATGCACTCTGGGAGATTTAAGGGGGCTTTAAAACGTCACGCTGATCGGGCACGTTGTGAGTTTTCAGGGATGCTGTGAGGAAAGAGATGCTGCTCTGTCTGACATCGAACAAGTGAACAGCAGACAGACGCAGCCCAAAAACAATGAGACACACACACACACACACACACACACACACACACACAGCGTCACATCATAATAAACAGATGTGAGCTGGTGAAAGGTTGCACAGCTCATGTTAAGCACGATGAATCGACGCACGGTGACCTCTGCATCTGCTTAACGCTAAAGCTGCAAAGCTGTCTCTTCTAAATGCAGAATATGGGACGAAGTTGTCCTCGTTTCAAATCTGAGCCGACGGAACAAAGAGGTGACCTTTCACAGTCATTACCGCGACCTTTGAAACGTGATGGGAATTTTTATGTATTCAGGAAAGAAAAAAAAAAAAAAAAAAGCGAGTCAGAGCAATCCTGGAAAATCCAGGACGATCTGATAAAGAAAGGCAACGGGAATCAAAGAGGAAAGAGAGCTCAAGTTCACATCTGGAACACGTATTACAGCTGAGAGCCTGAAGACGAGCGGACGCAGCAACAAGAGCGCCGACATGACAGAATATACCCCCCACCGTCCCTTTCTGCATGATGCAGTGCAGATAGCAGGGGTCGACGCAGCGCGTGGCGCTTATGTAACAACGTGATGTAATGATGCCGTTTCTCAAAGCGCACAAATGTTTTGTTTTTTTCCCCCTTCAGAGCATAAAATCCTCCAGTCGGTCGGCCGCTCGGACGTCAAGCTGCTTCAAGTGTGTTTCTGTTGACAGAGGAGGTGTGTGTGTGTGTGTGTGTGTGTGTGTGTGTGTGTGTGTGTGTCAGAAGGCCTGAATGTCTACGCCACTCCTGAGTGCTGAGTCTATGCTTCCTAATGCGGGGGAGAAGAGGATCGAGTTATGTCCTGAATGCTAATAAAGCTCTTGCGCATGCACACACACTCTGACACACACACACACACACTGACACACACACACACACACACACACACGCACACACAGAAGCACAAACATGCTGGATGGTTGAAGGCTGCTGGGGGATTTGCAGAGTAGCTCGCTGTGTTGACGTCTAACTGAAGGACGGCGAGTTCAAGGCAGCCGTGACATTGCAAAGAAATCAAGATTGGTGCGTGGTGGCTTTAAATAAACCGTCGGCGTGGAAACGGATCAGAAAACGCTGAGGTGAGGGTCGGTGTCACTTCCTGCGTCAAGGTGAAGCTCGACTCAGCACAAAGCAGGAAGAGGATCTAAATAGAAAGTGTGCACGGAGGCGCAGACAGCGGCGGTACACACCTGCGGCGCCGCAGTCGCAGCACACTTCGTTCCCCGGCATGCGCAGCACGTCTTCGATGATGGCTTTGGTCAAGTCCTCCAAACCGTCCTCGCCTCCGCTGCTCTGCTCGCCACGAAACGCCATGTTCAACGCCTCCTCTTTGCTGTTGGTCAGCACCGAGATCCAGCTGTGTGCGGGGGGGGGGGGGGGGGGGGGGGGGGGGGGGGGGAAAGAAACATCAACGTCAAATAATGTTCGATACCGCCACGTGATTTAAAACAACACAACCTCCATTATCATGAGTCGCCCTGTAAGTCCCGCCCCCTTCTTCAGATCATAACAAAAGCATCATTATCACTCCCCGAGAACACTCCTCCTACAGCCAGCACGACATCTTCTCATTATGGATTCATTTTTATAGCAGCGTCTTTGTCTATTTATTCACAGTCAAATGGTCAAAGCTACACACACACACACACACACACACACACACACACACACACACACACACACACACACACACACACACACACACACACACACACACACACTGTGGTCATTAAAATCATGCAGACAGGAAACACAGTTTTTTGTTTTTTTCAAACATGGCCTCCTGCAGTTCAACACACAGCACAATCTGCTCCTGCAGTCCACCCACTGAACTGGCCCTCACACACACACACACACACACACACACACACACACACACACACACTGGGCTTCCTTCCTTTGTCACTCAGCCTGTCTGCAGAGGCCCGACAGGCGTGAGCTCGATGTGTTCGATTGTCTGCGTGAAGAACAACAAGATGTTTTCGTCCACAGGTGTGTGTGTGTGTGTGTGTGTGCAGGAGCCTTTAAACCATGTATTATAACATCCTCCGAGCATGACGGGAGCCCGATGAAATACTACATACTTCATGGAGCAAACCCAGGAAGACTCGACAGCGAGGAGCAGAGAGCCGGTGATGTACGGATACGGAGTGTTCAGAAGACACATTCACAAAAAGGCAGCAAAGGGAGACGAGGCGAGAGCCAAACTTCAGAGCCACAGAACAGAAGAGTGTTTGAGTGCCATGTTTCAATGACAAAGAAAGACGTCATAAAGGAGCCTGAGTTAGCCAGAGCTTGTATAGAACGTCCATTCAAGCTTGATATTTCAATTTGCATTTTCCCTTAAAGAAGTATTATTTAGGAACTTTTTAAAATGTTCATCTCTGATCGTCTTTTTCACTCTACATGTGTGCAGCACCTGTTTCAAATATTACTTAACATCAGTGTGACTGACACATTAATCTTCAGCTCTATCTTAATATAATTTTTTCTACATTTTGAAAATCTTAAAAAAAGAAAAAAAAGACTAACTCGCCTTGTTTAGCTTTGAGCTGCTAGCTTTACAAAGTGCTAACAAGCAGGCTAAAGAGGTTTCCTACACGCGTGTTACCACATGTTCAAACAAAGAAACAGCACGGTTAGCTGTTTCGGGCCAGAGGCGCTGCTTGTCAACAGGCAGGTCACTGCTTTGGGCCCCCAGACCAGCAGGGGGCCCCTGAGGGCCTACAACCTAAAACAAAGCAGTGGCCCCAAATGATCAAATATTTGCATTGGCAGCAGGGGGAGGGAGGAAGGAGACCTGACAGCACTCATTACAAATGAGGAGGAAGTGTTTTCATCTACAGGAGAGAGAAAAGATGCAGAGGAAGAAGCTTCTTCAGACATAGAGGTGATGATATCTGATTGGATGGGCCCCCCAAATAATCTTCACCAATGGCCCCACCAGGCCCCTAAAGTCTCCACTGGTTTTGGTTCGTTTGTTATGTAACCATCCGACGGGCAACTTAACCAAGCTAGCTGTAATGAAGCAAATCATAGCGCTCAATAGCATTAAATATTTTACTGTTTCTTGACTTTAATGTTTGAAATATTTGTCCTAAAAGGTGTCTGAACATGTGCCTGCGTACAAACATGACTGTGCACGCATGTGAAACAACAGTGTGATGGACAGAGACCTAAAAAACAACAGCCCACACATCCCACCGCTAACCTCGCCGAAACCGAAACCGTCTAAGAGTGTGACAAACACAGGAAGGAGGCGCTCGCCAACCCGCCGCCATTAATCACAACAACTCTGTGACAGATGTTTGTGTTCAGACTTCACTTCAGGATATATTCACTTACAACGAGAGGTTGAGAAACCTTCCCGTTCTCTGCGCCCGCGTCCGAAACCGCAAAACTCCCACAATAAATGTGACGTCACGTTCAGCGCGTAGACACTTTGGATCTGTTGCCAAATCAGCCAGAATGTTTAAGCATGAGTCTGGTGCAGACTGACCCACAATGCACTGCAGCACTCAGACTGTCCAATGGCGGAGCTCGCCAGCAGCTTATGATAAAAGATACGTGCTGGACTACGTTTGACAAGTTGGCAAATAACAGTCGTCGGCTACGTGGTTTCGGACGCAGCGTGTAACTCTGAAATACTCACATGACAAACTCTTGTTCATCTTCAGCTTGGAAATGATAGGTCCGGTTATCTGTGGAGGACAGGAACAATCTCACTGAGCGACATCATCTCATACTGCTTCATCATTTAAGAAAAACAATACCAATAACAACACCTCGAAGGTTTAACAGAAAAGTGCAGATCCATTAAGTCTGATTTCTTTTAAACGCCTTCTCAATGGCGAGCGTATTTTTCCTCTAACTGGATCCTCCATGTTTGAAAGAGGCAGGAATTCCCAGCTGTGTCCAATCAACATGCATGTTAGGAAGATAATCTGTTCAGTGTGAGGGTTTGACACTTACGAGAGATGAGATCAAAGCACTTCCTGTCCTCTGCGCTCGGCTTGACCTGGCAGGTGAGCAGGTTCAGTTTGACCGGCTGCCTGTTGGACTGTAAAACACAAAACATCAAAAACAGATCGATCAAACAAATCACAAGATGACAGCAACGATAAAAAAAAAAAAAAAAGTGTTACTCTTTCACAATCAAATATCAGAATTGGGATGCTCGTAACGAATATGTGACACATAATTATTGATCCGGACTGAAGTATCACCAAACCATGGGATGGACTGACGGGAGGTTTAGTGCGTCTAATCGCATTTACATCGTGATTAGCAATTAGCTCAAGCCGCTGTTTCTGTTTTCTGCTTAAAATAACCACGAGCCAGACTGAAGACTCTTAAACCGCTATTTCAACCAATCAATCAACCAATCAATCAATCAATTGCTTTAATGTACCCGAGGAAGACACACTGAAAAAAAAGCGTGTTGTTAGCTCCAATGTTTGGTCAACTCAACTCAATTACTCTGATCTTTACAACATGTCATTCTGTTGGCTGCTAGCACAGATGGTAACTTGGTAAAAGAAACTTTTACCATCTTAAAGCGACTAAGTTTGTAAGACGCAGATCGAGGATGAAGAACTCCAGACTCCTCTCGGCCCCTCCAAGAAGCCGGACTGTGCTGGCTGAGTTTCACACTGTAAAAATGGGCCCAGTTGGCACATAAACACTGAGCATTGTCTGCTGCCAGTGCCCAGGCCGAGGAGGGGACGGTGCACGTGCTAATGAAATGCTAACAGGCTGTGATGAGCTTTGGAGGCCGGCTGGCCTGCTGGCAGCTCGCCATGTCAACAAGAGTCACCTAGAGTTCAGCTGCCATGAGGGCTGAGAGGGAAGAAGTCAGCGTGGTGGCAAAGCGCCTCCAGGCACGGAGGAATGATGGGAAGCTTTCTGGAGCGACCTCGTAGTCGCCGAGAGGAGCGAGACCGCTTCAACTTTGAGTCAACTTCAAATGTTTAAAACGTCGTGTACAAGTTAGAAATGATGTTTGAGAAAATTGTGTTTAAAAATGAAAACAGCAGAAGCTCACAGATCCATTTTGTTACACACAGCTGGAGATCGTGCTCCCTGAAAAACATGTCCAGGACCCTCCATGTTTAAAGTTAGCTGACTACGAGAGGTTGGATTGGTCATTTAAATTATCATGGAACAAGAACCAAACAACAAAAACAGAAAATTAAAGAGGCGATATGATTTCATGTGGAGAGACCTTTGTGATTCCTTTATGGAGCCCTAAGAGGACATGCATCATAGATCCTACTTTTACTGTGTTTCCATGACGATGAATACACTTGTTGGGTTGTTTTCTCTTGATTTATTAATTTACGATGTCTCTGTGATCAACGCTGGTTTTACTGTAACTACAAGTTGATTTGGGACATTTCCTCGAAATCCAATCGTATCGTTATTTAAGGAAAATTGAGTCGATTAAGATACATGGATATGTGTCCGCATAGGGCCACCGTATTTCTAAAGCTCCTTTAGACTTTCAGTTCATGTAGATTTTGGCGCCCCCTGTGGACAAAGCGGTGCCTCTATTTACTGATCGTGTGTACGTCGTGTTTTTTAAGAATCAAGAATCTGCAGATTGCTCCATCTGACAGCTACGCCGCAGGGTAGATATAATCTATCTTTACGCTGATGGTTTCATTTTCTTTTGTAGGTCAAACAGACTTATCAATATCAATTTCAGTCTCTTTCATAAAAAGACAAAAGCTCCTCTCGGGAGCTGTGATTCAAAATGAAATCTTTCCTGACTCACTGCAGTGATAAACGGACTGGCTCCTCAGTCCAGTATCTTTCTTTAGTCTGAGGAGGAGCTTAAATGATAAAACAGGGTAAACTATTCTTTCTTTTTTTTTTTTTTTATGGTCTTCACTTTTGATTCTTGCAGTCGAACACAGGAAAGAAAGCGTCACACAGCGACATCGGCTCTGCAGCTGCACACGAGCTGAGGCGCTGCTACAGAAGTGCCAGTATACGCAGTACGCTCACACTCGCCCTGAGATGAGTCACCAAGGCGCAGCCGGCTGCAGGGGGGGAGGGGTGAGATGGGGGGGGGGGGGGTGTTGCCATGACAACCCATCTATGTCAATTGCACTCCTCCAGCCTCCAGATTGAGAGAGCCCTGCACAACCTCCCCGCATGATGTTTCTCCCTTTGATCCACGCAGTTCCTGGCAGGGGTCAGGGAGTGTGTGAGTGTGTGTGTGTGTGTGTGTGTGTGTGTGTGTGTGTGTGTGTGCACATTTGTCCTGTACTCACTGTGGCATGAGAGATGGTGAGCATGCCCCCTTTCACTGAGCACTGCCTCCTCTGCCACACCTTCCTCAGCCTGTGAGACACATTAGGAAATGAGTTTGCATTGTTTGTCTCTCTAAATGTAAAACAGATAAATGAGGCTCAGCAGCACTCTGAAAATACGTATCGACTGATTCGTCTCATGCAAAAATAAATATGTCCAGCCCAAATCAGGATTAGGAAACATTTGTGTTTTTGCAACGAGAGAGCAGAAACCAAAGTCAAAAACATAAATAACATGAAAGAAAAATGCAATTCGTACTTGATTAACTTAAAAACCAACCAGAGAATTCCTCCTGGATTTTCTAAACTTTTCGACCTCTCAGTTTTCTGTGTGAAATAATGTCTGCCTCTGCATCTCACCCGTCACTCTTCTTCAGCAGGTAGCCTTTCTTCTCGCAGCCGAACTCCTTGTTCCCCTGCAGCTGGTGCATGCTGTAGCCGCCCTGCTTACTCTGCGAGTCCTGTGCAAACGCACACACACACACACACACACACACACACCCAATATCACGTTTAACACACAGTTTAAACAGGAGGCCCTTCTAAGAATAAAAAACATGCAGCACTGACACAAGCGAACCAACAACGCGTCTTCTTGAAGCTAAAGTCAGGGTGCTAACAGGAAAACAACAACTACCCAGCATGCTTTGCAACGCCTCTAAAAGGCCAAACCACTGGACTGTTGAGCAGAACAGACAGACGCCAGCATGCTCCACATGCACCAGCACTTACTCTTCTAGACTTGATTCCAGACAAGCAGAAGGCAGAAGGAGGGAGATAGAAGGGAGAGGTGTGAACGATGCGGCTCAGGTGCAGGCGGTGAGTGTGAACGTGTGAGTCGCCTGCCCCTGTTCGCCGACCACGAGCACAAATCGAACACGTTTCGTGGCTAAATGTGGCGCTCGCAGCGGGTGCTGTT
Source organism: Symphodus melops (assembly GCF_947650265.1). NCBI lineage: Eukaryota > Metazoa > Chordata > Actinopteri > Labriformes > Labridae > Symphodus > Symphodus melops. The sequence goes on along the minus strand of NC_136704.1, from coordinate 23,343,766 downwards.
AGCAAGAGAAGCTACAAGAAGTGTAAATTAAACAACATGCAAGAACAAACGGCCTGATAGTGTGAGCTCGTGAAGCGAGGGGGGGGGGGGGGGACGGTGGAACGAGCGGCTGGAGGGTTCGTCTGTGAAGCAGTCGTCGTTTGATGGCACAGCTTTAAATGTGTTAGCTTTGGTGAGTTGGCTCTCCGATGAGCAGCCAGTGAGGCACAACGCTGGTCACCAGCAAAGCCGACCACACACTGGCTACCAGCATGGTACAGCACTGGGCACTCGCTCCGTGCTGCAGGAGACCAGATTTGCCCGAGTGGGAGGAGGTGTGCGATAAAAAAACGTGTCAACGAGTCTGAGCGCTACGTCCAACAATACGGCCGGTATGAACGAGTCGCGTCTTAAAGTCTTTATGGCCAAAAAGCTTTACATTTCAGTGTGTGTGTGTGTGTGTGTGTGTGTGTGTGAGAGAGAGTGTGTGTGTGACCTGCCTACCTCCTTCTGGTCCAGCTGGAGGGAGGACTTGATGAGATCCCGCAGGGCGGTCAGCTGCTTCTTCTCCTCATCCTGAGTTTGTTTGATCTGCAGAGGATTAAACCAAAGGCTTAAGAAAACAGATACACAGACAGACAGAGTCTGAAGATGTTTTATTCCACTATAAATGTTTGTTTTTAAAGGCACAATGACGACAGATGCATCTTCCATTCTTCCTCCTGTGAGTTATTAAAAGACAGTCGCGTGTTCAAAGTTGTAATTTAAATTAAAAACAGAGAAAATAATCTTCTCCAGAGTGCAGAGAAAAGTGAATTTGATCACACGGCTATTAGCCAATCAGAGCCCAGGATTAAGGGAGGCCAATTACATTTCCAGCTGTCTGTCAAACAAGAAGATGACCTGCTGCGTTGGTGTGGAGACAAAAATGTATCACACATATATCCAAACTGAAATCTATTACAAACTTTGCTTTTTTTTTTTTTTTGTTTTTTTTTTAACAGAATAAACTTCTGAATTTTTCCAAGTTTTGATTCAACAAACACACACTAACCTGAGCTGCACGTCCTAAACTCTTATTTCAAGGTCGCTGTATGAAGTGAGAGGGGAAACAGTGGACTGATGGATGTCCAGCGTCACCTGACCATCTAAATAATGTCTCTCTGTTACACTTCATGTCATCACTGAATCAAAGACGTGAACGGGCTGCTGCTGATGTGCTGACAATAACTGCAGGAGCGTTATGTTCTGATAGAAGTGCAGCTTCAGGAGAAAGCCGAGCGGAGTCATAAATAAGAAATGACGATGAGTCGACAGTACGGGCACATCTCTCTCTGCTTTTAAGGCAGTGAACTTTCTGCTAGTCTCACTTTTCAGTAACTTACCGAAAAGTGAGGAAACTATTTTTAACTTTTACCGGATTTGTTCTGTGGGGAGTCTTAGGAACATTTTTATTTTTTATTTTTTTTTTTGTTTTTTTATTTATTGGCATTACGACATGTTTTATTTTTTATTTTATTGTTTTATTTCGGACAAGTGAAGACAACAACAAAATAATAAGAAAATAATCAACAATTTTTTTTTTTTTTGTCTGAAAAGGAGTAGTAAGAAGTATAAACTTATCTAAACTTGTTTTTAGGGCAAAGATTTAATTTCACCTGCAAACGTTCATTCAACCAAAAAGAAAAAAAAAAACTACTAAAAGGGGAAAGTTAGCAGACTTTAAGTTTATTATTTGGTTTAACTAAACTTGAATTTTTGTCACCGTGACTTGGATCAGAATCGGATCTTCACGTTAAAGACCCGAGTGACCCGGCTCAATGGAACTCAGGCTTTCCTGCTCGTTCTGCAACACCGGTTCTTGAGAGTTCTTAGATGCTCATGACAAATCTGTCGCTGTGATCGTCTGCAGAGATGATTATTGAGTATTTACATTGTAGAGATCAGCTGCCAGCTTCTCGATGTACTGCTTCAGCTTATCCGCCGTCTTCAAGCCATCCTGGAAGAAACTGCAGAACGAAAAGCAACACGTTACTGTCACTCAAACAGATGAGGGGAATATCGGCTCCTTGTGCTGTGAAGGTCACACACACACACACACACACACACACACACAAGGTTGGTGCAGTCAATGTTTAATGTATAGCTCGCCTCTGCTGACACCTTTGGGCTCTTGGCACAGAAATCGCAGCTCGCCGTTTGCAGAGAGGTGCTGAGCACTGATCTGTTGGCGGGACTCACCTCCCTCCCTCCCTCCCTCCCTCCCTCCCTCCCTCCGCCCTTTAACAACACCCCACGCTCATCACATTACGTCCTGTGTCACTTCTCTCCTCTGCTTGTTTTCTTTCAACGTGAGCACGTATGATCCCACATCTCCACTCCCACGCCAGCCGGCTCTGCGTCGAGCACTCATGGCCTCGCAGAAAGTCAGAGTAAAGAGCCGCAGGTAGAAAAGCAGGCTAATTATAAATATATTCAGGAACATTTGACAGGTATTCATATCGTTGCACTTTTTTGGTATAAAAAGAGAAATGCTGCTGAGCAAAGAAGGGAAAATAAAATAAGTGTTGTGCACGCCATGCACTGTACAGAGGCTGTAGACCTCAACGTAGCGGTTGAGTTTGTCTTTCTCGTATGCGGTTTGTCCCTGAGAGAGAGTCGGCCTGCTCGCTGGATTGTCAGCATGTCGTTTTGATGTCAACATCGATGCTGACGTCTTTATTGCTCTCTTATTGCCACACAGATTACTAAACCCTGTCGGCCCTTTGATGGAGAGGAAAGACTTTCACATGACGCCTGTTACTTTGAACTTGTTTGGAAAGATGTCGACATCTTTCCCCTGATCGATGACGCGTCCGCACGAGTCCAACTTCCCCAGGAAGTGATGTCATGACACCAAAAATACATCTCCTCTGACAAACACCCACATTGCCTTCTATCAGCGGCTTTAATGTGTCGACTCTGACGGATAAAAAATCAACACATTTCGTTTTGAGCTGAAACACGCTTCTCTTCATCCATCGATTTCTGCCTCCGTCACCACGGCAACTTGTCCATAAATCACGGCCCGGGTTGAACGGATTAAGGGTGGAAATATATTGTTCTGTCCCCCCCTCCCCTCCCCGTGTTGTGACAGGACCGAGCAACGCTGAGAGAAGAATTTGTCATTCTGTCACGGGCCGACGTGAGCCGCGGTCGTGGCACGGAGAGCAACCGACTTATTTACCCAGCAAACCCCACAGCTGTCAGAACCTATCTGTGTGACGACCCGTGCATATTTATGAGCTGCTATATATACACACACACCGCTGTGCACCCTCAAGATCTGTGAATCATACTGCAGGCAGGGAATGGATGTCAATATACCCTTATAGATTGTCCACAGAGCGGGAGGAGGTGGTACTTACTTGCACTGTGCGTGGTAATACTTGATCAGGTTCTGGAGGAGGTCCACTCCTTTCTTGGTCTTGATTTCATTGACTTTGATCAGGTACTACAGAAAGAGAGGAAGGGGTGCAGAGTTCAGCCAGGAGTGAACATTCAGGAGGATTTTCTCGGTTTTAATGAGGCGTTTCTGCTTCGCCACAGCCACTTAAAAAAAAAAAAGTACGAAGACTTCTGAGTTGTGATAATCACGTCTGAGCGCCGCAGACGCTTCACGGAGGCTTTGATGTGCGAGCGAGGACGGCGTTGAGGGAGTGTGGAGCAGACTGTAAACACATATGAGAGGATACCGTCCCTCTACCTTGATCTAAATAAAGTTTCAAAAGGATGATGAGGGATTTTTTTCCCCAACATTTGCATTACAAAAAAAAGAAAGAAAAAAAAGGCAGGATGGTCTCCAGAGACGGGAGCTTTGTAGACTGTGTGCAGTCTGAGGACTCCAAACAAACGCGGCGTCTTCAGACGGCGCTCCCGACAATCAAACAAATAAAAAAAGATAATCTTAATCTGAGCTAATCCCCCACAGCATGCCAATCCCTGAGAGTCACAGACCACTTTCAGCTCCACGTCACAAAAAATGTCATCTTTAACCTCCAACGCTTTTCTGAGAGCTGCAGCGTACAGTGTCAACGCTCTCTCCTCGAATCACGTGTTTGGATGCACGGACATTAGCACACGAGTGAGTGCACATGTATGTGCGTGTGTGCATGCGTGTGTCGTCCCTTTGTGTGTCGATGGAAGGGCTGAGAGCTGCAGCGTGTGCGTGTTTGGACTCTTTTGTGTGGACGAGCACAGCGCGGCTGTCGCGTCGGAGGCTGCGACATAATGCGGCCCGCTAAGCGCTGCCTGCCTGTCCGCACACACACTCCTCTTTCACTGACATCCCAGGATGAAAAGGGCGAGAGAGTGAGAGAGTGAGAGCATCCTGTAATCTGGTGATTGAGTAACACGGAGAGAGAAAAGGGGGGGGGGGGAGGGGGGAGGGGGGAGCGTGAGAGAGCAGGCACACGGAGAGAAATGAGGTTAAGTGAGATGAACAGATTGTACCACTGACTGCTGCAACTCACACACACACACACACACACACACACACACACACAGCAGCAGCAGAAACAACAACAGCAGAACAGCATCCACGATGACTGTCGTTTAGAAAATCTCCGGCGTTAGTATTCTCTCTTTTTTCATCGAGAGAGCATCTTATAAACATCAAACACACTGAGCGACAGGGATGGCACGCAGCTGCTCGGGGCCCCGGGGCCTCTTACACTTAGGGGCCGCCTGAGCGCTGACAAACTTTACACCATAGCTGTAGTTCAACGTGCACATTTTTTGCAATGACAGTAGGACGCCTCCCTCATGGGGCCCCATCCGAGAGCGCTCACTCTCACTGCTCGCGTGTTATTCCTGTGAAAAACCAACATTGAATCACCACTACATTAAATAAATCTATACAATATATAACACGAAGCAGGTCAGATTCAACCGCACAATAAAAGGAGAGTGACAAAGACCTTTAAATGAAATTAAAATGACAGTTTATATTCAAGATTACTTTGTCACGTTGTTTTTTTAAAAAGGTCACGTGAGGAACTTTTGGTTTAATCCACTGATCATCTGAGAACGACTTTTTACAGGCTAGCATAAAGAAGCGTCAGCATGGATTTCACTAAACAGCTAAATCTACATCAAGAAGCTTTAAGTGAACGTCTTCTAATTTATTAAAATAGTTTTAAATAAAAAGAAAGTTTAAAATATTTTTAATAAAATCCGTGTCACGATGTCTTTAAGTTATGACCAGAAGAAAAAGATTAACTCTATTTGGCTTCAATAAAAATAAAATCTGAGACGACAAAAGCGAGGTGGTGGATTTGGGCGCGACCTGCGGTGGGTCTACAGCGACCTTGAACCTTCACCTTACATTTCGGAGTTATTACAACATTTTTTTAATGCAGCTGGTGAGCTATCTGAGCTCTGAAGGTTAGTCTGCCTGTAAGGCCACAAATCATCATCATCATCACCCAGCTGAAGAGCGAGCGCACAGACATGCAGAGCTCTGAACGGGGTGAATCATTAGAAATGAATGTGAGCTCGAAGAAGTGGATTAAAGGTGTAGTCAGTGCTAATGTAGCGTGGGAGACGCAACTTGTTTTTTTTGGCATCCTGCATCGACTGGAGGCGGATAATAAAAACGGACGATGAAGCGACTGATGATGAAGCTGAGTTGTGTTCGGAGCCAATTAGAAAATTTCAGCATGAGAAAAAAAAAAAAAAGATTGTGGAAAAGGGTAAATTTATGGAGAGCATGTTAGCATCGTGCTAGCGCTTAGCTCAAAACTGCTTTTCGACATGCACAGCCTCACAGTTGAGCTAGCATGAATGATGCAGCTTTATTCTTTTCTGTTCCATCCATCCATCAATTATCGATGCTACTTTCACCCATCGGGGGTCACAGAGGGGCTGGAGCTGATCTCAGCTGTCGTTGGACTAGAGGCGGGTTACAATCAATCAATCACAGGTCTCACACATAGAGACAGACACCTGTGGCCCATTTAGAGTCACCAGGTAACCTAACGAGCATGTCTTCGGACTGTGGGAGGAGGCCTCGCTGTGGGGCAACAGCGCTAACCACTGCACCATTATCCAGCCCCCCTTTTTTGTGTTTTATTGAGCAACTTTATAGAAATAATGAATGCAAATTAAATGTAAGTTAATTTGGCCTCTTCTGCTCCGTTACTCTCTGCAGCAGAAAGTCAGAACATGAAATGTGGGCGAGGAAACACCTCTGAGTTCACAAAGGCAGAGGGCACAAAACACTGCAGCGAGTTTTGAAGTGAATAATTCACAGAGCTAACAGCAGTGCAACAGACATCGCTCCATTATGTAACTTGAGTAACCCAAAAAAAAAAAAAAAAAAAAAAATCCTAACAGGATAAAACAGTGAACAAGGCGTAGGCGTCACCGCCCACCACCAGAGAGGTTTTTGGCAAAGCGGAGTGAGCTCTAACAGTTTGTTCTGATTCTCCCGGGCACATAAAGAGCTCACATTTGTTCAACACTTAAAGCTAGCTGTCAGATTGCTTTAAGTACAAGCAGTGAGCATTAATACCAAAGAGAATTCCAACTGTGTCATGAGATGCTTCAAAGCAAACAAGCTCCCAGAACCAGACACTTGAATTTAATAATGACATTTTATTGTCAGCAGCTCCAAATCTGAATTATTGCTAAATCTCACCCATTTACATACAAGTTCCCCCCCCTGCATAGACAGGAGTGCCTTCAAACCCTGCAGATGTAGGTGCTGCAGTATGTTAAGGCCTGCTGTAATCCCTACACATGGAGCTGCACGAGTGTTTAATCTATAAATTATTCAAATCATCATCCGAGAGCAAAAAGTTAACTAAAGCTTCAGATGTGGTTTTAAAATGCGGCTGGAGAAATAGACTCACATGCTGTAGGATTTGAAAAAAGTAGGTGTTTTTGGATCAGAAATAGCAATGTGTAGGTGGGGGGAGTGCTGCTACAGGTGCCAATAAGAATATGAAGTATGATCCAGCGAGAGGACCTCGAAGGTTTGAAGGTTTATCAGACGCAACACAGCGGTCCATAACGTGAAAATAAAGTATTTCATTTAATATTTCTTTCCTGCTTCTGGTGTTTAACCTTTTTTTTGGCAGTGTAAATCAAACAGAGCACATGTGGAGGCGTATATTGAAAGATTTTTTGAGCGAGTATTCTGATTGGACGAGAGGTCCTCCATTAAAGCTGATTTAAGCTATTTTTCAGATCGCTCAGATCCGCTAAAGTGTCGTGACGAAGCTCAGCAGTCATCACGTCTTTGTCGATTCTTGTTCTCGTCCCGGTCTGTGAATACACGTTGCACTTCGGATTTTTTGCTCCGCGTACACACACAAGGTCAGACATGCACACGCACGCACGCGCACGCACACACAGCGCTGCGCTCCGTCACTGACTCACTTTGTCCCCATTAGACTTCGGTGACATTCAGATTGAAGTAGAAATGTCACAGGGGCGTAAATATCGCGGCAGGAATCAGCAGTGTGAATAGGACTGTGGAGGACTACATCTCTAGTGGGACTTTTCACAATGCGTATCCCTCCGCCTCAGCTGGGAGTCATGATGAAAATAGTGCAGACAGAGTTTGCATCTCTCTGGTACCTCTTGGTCACAAAACAGACTCTAATATGACTCGCTGCATGATGAATAAAAATATATATAAAAGAACACGTATATTAAACTTAGCTTCTCTTTGGTAACCATGGATACAAACAGAGTAGCAGTGCAGGAGAATGTTTGGGTTGCTTAGCAACAGTTCAGATCTAGAACTAGTCGAATTGTTTTTCTACAGTTTAATCTCTTTTTTTTTATGCTGAGCTGAAGTTTATACGTAGGAAAGAATGGCCGACGAGGTTTACATTATTATATATTAGCCTGAACAGACGTTTTCATCAGGTGGTCTGATGTCACGCCGGAGGATGAGATGATGCACCGGATATCAACACCGCCGTAAATATCTTTAGATCAGCGCCTGCATGTTCGCTTCACTGCTGAGTACAACATGACTCGCTCTCACGTGATCGTGCTTAAATATTAACATCCCAACAAAGAGAACAAAGGACTCAGTCATGATGCTCTCATGATGCTCTCATGACTGAGTCCTTTGCTTCTCGGATCATTATATTGATCATGTTTCTGTTTTAAACTGCTAAAGACTGAATTCTCTGCTCGGTGAAGAATCAGGCGGATTTTGTCGCTGACACTCGCTTACGTCGCGTGCTGTTACGACACGCTGTGACTTCCTTTACTCATCTCCCTGTACCAAGAAACACTGAATACATTCCCTTTATATCATGTGATGCCTTTTTAAAATGCAACATACAGTATGTGAGATTATAAACAGGAGACGAACAAGTGAATACCAAACAAACAGAGGAAAAAAAGACATTTCAGACTCGTTGTGTGTGTGCGTCTGTGTGAGAGAAAATGAAAAAAGAAAGACTAAGGATTAAGTGATGAGGATATTAAAAGGATAATCTGGAGGACAATAGAGCTCTACAGATTGAAAGAGGAGCGAGAGGCGAGCCGGGAAAAGTAAATCAAATCAAAAATAGTCTCAGACAACAAAATGTAATTTACCACAAAATGTGCATTTTGCCTCTACGGCTTCCCGCCGCGGAGCAAAGTCCGATTACGATTGTTCTTTGTTGTTGTTCAAAGGTTAAACAGAGTTCAGCTGTTTCAGCCGAGCCGCTGTCTCGTCGAGTTAAAAGAGGAGGCTGTTTGACGGCGTGCCGACGATGTGTGACAACCTCACACAGCCCGGATATCAGTCTAAAATGCTTTAACTATCTCAGGTGATTTACAATCTGACTACAGCATACAAGCATTCCTATGATTTTACCGTGATAGCAACATGAATTGTGTCACGGCCACGGGGGATTTAACCTCCGACCTTTCAGTGACTGGACCTGGCGTTAAGCCGGCGGTACGTTTGTGTGATTTCAGATTGAGCTGCAGCTCCCAAACCGTCCTACTTCCAACACTCACTGATTTAGAGCCCAGCCACAACTTCTCTTCATTGCCCCCCTCGCAAACTGGCAGAAAGCATCTTAAATCACCACGGCAACAGCAGGCCTGCATGTTCGATGTGTCACCCCCCTCCTCTTAACACAGATATAAGCCAGAGGAAGGCTGGCAGGAAGTAGCCGGGGACCTCCAGCTGCCAGCGAACATTTGTTATGATTCAGGTTGCTCGCAAGTTTTCTCTTTGCTGCTGATGCTGAATGTGTGTGTGTGTGTGTGTGTGTGTGCGTGGGTTTGTTTACAGGTAATGCGTATGAGCGTTTTCAAAGGAAACTTTATTGACAACAGTGCTCCGTCCTGACGATGAACAGTGTGACGAGCACCTTAAAAAGCTTCCGTCCTGCAGAGACGACATTGTTACAATCCCACAGCGTTAGCAGCTCTGCTTCCTTTCGTTTTAAAACCCACCTCGCACATCTGGAGCTGGAAGAGGCGGCGTTCCTTCTCCATCTCCTCGGCGATCTCGGCCCCGGTGATCTCGGTGCGGATCATCCCGTGCTGCTTGGCGTGCTCTCGCTTCTCCTTCTCGATCTTTGTACTGACACAGAGGAGAGGACAGTGACTCAGACGACACGGACCCTGTCTGCCTTTCACCGTGTGGCACAATATCTTTAACACCATGGGTGGTTGAAATTCACTTTACGGATTTATTTGCAAAGAAATTGGATTTAAAAAAAACCCAAAAAATCATAAGTGGATCAATGAATGGATAATAACTTAGCAATATATATATGGACAAGATATTGAAAAAGCAAGAGCAATAAATACACAACGTCCTGGGAGAAAATGCTCAAATATTTGCACAATACAACAGAAAATGTCTCACAGAGACTCGTCCATTATTCTCTACAGAAGCAGATAAATAAAAAACTTACAACTTGGCTTCGTAGTCTTTCCATGCTTTGTCGAAGGGCTTCTTTATGTCCTGCAGAAACAACACAACATCGGCACTCTATTAAACCGTCACCACGGAGGCGGAGCTCTTTTAAGAAACAGGGTTGCCAGCAAAACGCCTCAACCCCCCTTTCCTGATTTATACCAAGCACGTGACCCCGCCCCCTCCGTGTACCCCAAACATGACGAGTTCATGACCCGGTTACTTGGCCACACGCCTCGAGCACCAAACAAAGGCCGAGTTTAACTTCTGCAAGATTTACAGAGTGATCTGTTAAAGCGAGCGCTCCCCCCCCCCCCACCGTCTCTCTCTCTTCTCTACAAGAAGAGAAGTTTAGAGATTAATAAAGAGATGTGCTGACGAGGCGTTTTCACATCCATCCCTCTGCTGAGCTGTGCAGAGGAAGACGGGTTGAATGTGTCATTAGAGAGGAAATGAGTGAATCTTACCCCTTTCACGCCTTTCAAATCGCCCTTCAGCAGCGAGTCCAGAGTGAAGATCACATTGTGGCTCAGGCTCTGGAGCTGGAGGAGCACAGAGGAGGGAAAACAGGGAGACATTAGATCGCTGCGGTCGGCAGAAAACGACCTAACACGGGCGAACACGACACGACACAGAGGCAGGACGCTAAAGGAAACAGCTGAGGGGTATTCTGTAGTTCGATTTCTATCATCAAATCTAAAGACAATAAACAAATGAAAGAAAGATCCTCTTTTGTTTAACGCAGGTGACGTACGAACAAAAGCCGTCTGAAACACACGAGCGATTCTCATCATCGTTGAAGGTCGTCTTTATATCTCGAATGAATGTTCTTTAAAAACATCAGAAACCTCCACTCCTGCTAGGTAGAATCAAACTCTATAGATGCAGCATCTGCTCTTTGATGTAGTAACCGTGCTGCTGAGTCTGTGGATATAATATCTAACACATGCTCCTCG
>NC_136704.1:23283007-23332706 GCF_947650265.1 Symphodus melops | reverse complement strand
GGGTTGTCCCGACTGATGAAGTTGCTGCCGAATTTGTCCAGAGCCTGAGCGTAGTTCTCTTCATTCTGGACGTGGTCTGTGCAAGGGGACAGAAAAGCAAACCGCGGGTTCAGTTATGGCTAACGATTAGCGTGATTAGCATGTGCAACGTCTGTGTGAGAGCATGCAGCCAGTGCATCAGTCCCGAAGGTCGTAATGATGACACATCCTCAAAGTAATGTGAGTCATCTCACTCGATAGTACTGGGAACTTTCCAGAACAAACAGTCCCATCAGGTTTCTTCTTTAAACTTCTCTTTCATCAAGGTTTTAGAGTTTAGTTTTTCTCCTCAAACTTAAAGGACCAATCAGTGTGTGTGTCCCCCTCCTCCACACACACACACACACACACACACACACACACGGCCGTTTTGGACGCCCCTCGGTTTGCCAGTCAAACAGAAAAACCAACATGTCTCCAAGTCTTTTCAGAAAAGGGTGACCTCGATTAAAAGACCAAACATGGCTAGACGGCGCTCGGGGAGCGACTCGAAATATTCACATCGTAATCCCATTTTTCCTCCAGTCCCCTAAAACCGAAGGAATGTCATATGGTGGATATTTAAAACGTATCGTAGGTCCAGCTACTCTGTGACACATTCTTTACAACTAAAGTACAAGATGAAGAAAAGTCGAGAAAACAGCTGATAATAAGAAAAACCTGTCTTTGTCCTGAACAGCTCCAGCTTAAATTTCCAGCTGATGTTCAGTGATAACCAAGTCGCAGCTGAGATACTCAAACAGATGCTGCCATGGAAAGTTCCTCCACCGACGCAGCAACACAACCGCTACAATAACAGAGCTGAGACTTGAACCTGAGATTTGTGATCAGCGCAGCTCCAGAGAGACTCCACTTTTATTTGTTTTGACTCGAGTAAGTCATCTCCAACGTCAGCGGAGAGAAATGTGCCGCTCTCCTGATCTGTGTTACGCAGCAGGAGCCGCCATTCAACCAGCAGCATCCATCTGGCCTCGTCGTTAAGGAGGCACGAGGAAGAGCTGGAGCAGACTGATGTTTAGTCTGCCGAGGGAGAATCCTGAGCGGAAGGTTAAGTGAGACGAGCACCCCGCAGAGCTTTTTCCTGCAGCAGCCATTTTGAATTTTTGTCATACTGGAAACACAAATAAGAGTCCAAACAGAGCTGCAGTTTCCATCGAGGATGATGAATTCATGTCCTCTTTGGATTTGTCTTTCCTGCATTTTTAAAGCTCCTGTGAGGAACTTTTGGCTTGTGTTGATTTTGGCGCCCCCTGTGGACAAAAGCTGTCCAATCAAAACAAATGAGACACAAGCTAATCGAATGTTTTTTTGTTTTTGGAAACAGGTTGTAATTTATTTCTCCTTTAACAACTGACTTTTTTTGAATTTGGCGTACGTGACATCTGAGGTTTCTGCGGCCAGCCTCAAGTGGACACTCGAGGAACTGCAGTATTTTTTTCAACACCAGAGGCTGCTGCTTGTTCTGGACATGAAGAGTATTTCTCTGAGCCTAACTTTGCCTTTAGTCATTTTCTTTCTGCTTGTACTATTTCCTTCTGCGGCTCCTTCAGATTGAAAGTGCTAAACTAGAAAACACTGGACAGCTTGTACTTCCATAAATAAAATATGTTGCACTTTCCGCGGACGTTAGCTCTGTCCTTTACAGATGAGTCCACAAATCAAGACGGACAATCTTCCTTTTGTCCAGCGCAGCATAAATCCAACCGTGGTCACTCGAGCACAAACGTAAAGTATTGATTGGCTCGGTCATCGGAACAATGCGTGTGTGTTAAAGCAGACACACCAGCTGATCATCAGCTGCATTTTCAAAGTAGACGTTCAAGTCATGTTACCAGCAGCCACTACAGGCAGCAAATCAACCAGGACTCAAATGACAGGGATACCGACTTTAGAGCTGGGGGCGTTTTGTGTGAGAAGCTCATGACCTCTGTGTTTATAAAATGTTGGCCGAAGTTTTAACGTAATTTAATTTGCAGGATGCACAAACATCGCATCTTAAAAAAATCTCCTTCTTCTATTGTACATCATGCAGTGTTGGTTTCACTAACTAGATTTAGTCAAAGTCACTTAACCACTGTTTGTTAAAAACTAAAGAAGTATTTCCAGTTGTTTTGAGGCTTCGAGGGACAATGGGAGGAACTGCCTTCTTTGAGCACAAACAATCTCCTTTGTGGCACAAACATCTGAAACTGTCAATTTACAGGGAGGAGGCAGCGCTCAGAAGTATTCAGTGGAAAATTACTGAGGATCCATGTCACAGCAGCACAGAGCAAAACAAACTCAGGTGTCGTTTTTTTTTTTTTTTTTTTTGGGGGGGGGGGGGGGGGGGGGGGGGGGGGACAGTCTGGATACACACACGTGAATAAAAATAAAAAAGAAGCAGGATCTGTCCAATAAAAGACAATGTTCCAGACAAGAAAGCAATCCTTATTTTTAGTCATGACATTGGAGAAATCCTGGAGTTTCCTTTGGGGATTTTTTTGGAAATGGTTTTGACCACACAGCCAACAAATCAGCGTGTGCTCATTCAAACACACGGCGTTATTTAGGAACACACTGACTCACCTTGTCCTGAACTGTAGATGGCCTTCACTGATTTCTTCACTTTCTGCAGCGAGGTCCGATCCTGGTCCAGCGCCTGAAGGAAGAGGAGCAGAGGAAAGGCCTCAATATTTGTCCCATCCTTAAAGAACACGCTCGAAACATTCATGTCAAACCAAAGCAAAGATCTTTTTCTTTCAAACTCTTTGATTTTATGCTCCAGTGAAGTTGAGGAATTTCAGCACATAAAGACAACATTTGCTCTGTGGTTCAAAGCGTGCATACTGCAAACAGCTAATGTACAGTGCTTGACCTCAATGTGGCATAAATCATTATTTCAACACTGCTGGAGCAAAGCCTTTGTGCTCTCTAACAGGCAAAGTCAATGTGCCCTCTAACCCATTTTATCATGATGATGATTCACAATGAAACATTTAAATGTTGTTAGAATAGAACCATTGTTACACTGACTTATTGGTCTTATACTTCAGAGCTATTGGAATCTTCAAATCTGCTTCATGTTTGGAGATTGCAGAAATTGCAGCAGATGGCCTAGTGTAGGAGCCTTGTACAAGGAGGCGACCCAGGTTCAAGTCCGGCCTCCTTTCCCACGTCATACCCCCCCCCTCTCTCTTTCTGCTGTCCTCTCAAAGAAGCGAAAAAAAACTTCAAGAGTAACATGTAAGCAACCTTTCAGAGTCTTCATATATATATTATATTATAGTATAATGTTGTTGTTTTTAAACTGAGGTAACAAGGAGACTGGTTCGTTGAGAACCATTTTGACGTTGTGATTTGAAGACGAGGAGGATTTTCGAAGTCGTTCATTCTGACATTTCTTCTCGATCTCGTCGGAGCTCGAGGGAATGGAACCATAACTTGTTGCCATGTTTTCCCATAATGGACGATAAACACCACCAGCTAAATCACCATTACACCAAGGTCAGCCTGTTAACAGCAGAAGTACACACACACGCACACACACAACAGACAGCTAATTAAATTTCACGACATAATGAAGCTGTCCTTGGCGTCCCCTGGACACTTTTACACAGCTCGTCCCCAATTACAGCCTCAGTAGTTTGTCGCCTTGAGGCCCTTTCTGCCGGCCTGAGCCCTTTGATCCCCCAGCATATGGTAGTACACAGCACCCCCCCCCCAACACACACACACACACACACACACACACACACACACACACACCCCATCATTTAGCCTTGTGTCTGTAACAGCGACCCAAACGGGCTTCAGCCAATAAGGAATGTTAATAGTACCATTATTTTGGCCACTGCTGCCTATAACATTGTTTGTGTATATTATTATGTTGATCATAATGAAATCCTCGGGCAGTATGAGAGCTGACTTACACTCTGAGTGTTTTAGTACAGAAGAGTTTTTCTTCTATCATTAAGTGAAGCTGTAGACGCTCCCCAACACGGGTCAATACATGGTTAGCTAACACACCTTAGCTAACGTAGCTAATGTTAGCTAACGTGTGTTAGCTAAAACACTATAATAAAATATATATATAGAGACATAACACACGCTAACACACGTTAGCTAACTTAGCCAACACTTGACTGAAGAGAAGCCAAAAGCCTGACGTATAATGTACGATCACACAACACCGCTAAAGTGTTTAAGATGCTCGACTACAGCACATTTATTCGTTCACACTGAAAAAGTCCGATTGTTGGGCACGACTTGAGAACTCTCACTTTACAAGTTAAATCAGCATGAAGCGTTCACGGCTTTCACACATAAATCAGATCTGTGTTTATTTCAGTTGTCTCGTTTTAATTTGGCTCATTTGATTGGAGGAGAGCGGAGGCTTCAGAAGAGAGGGGGCGTGGCCAAACAAGCAAGTTTGTGTTGGTTTCACGCTGGAGCTCACACATTCTTCCTGTGAGCGTCTTTTTGCAACCAATCACACCACGTCTTCGTCAACAGGCCCGATCCAGTCTGCAGTTCAACCCGTTCAACGAGAATCTGTGATTATTATTGAAGAGTTTGAAGTTCCTAAAAAGGACGACGAGAAGCGAACGGAGGCTGAGGTGGCAGTTTGACTTTTGTGGTGCTCGTGTTGAGGACAGCTGGTGCCGCCACCCAATGGTCACGCATAATCCACACCTAATCAAACACGCAAATGAAACGTGAGATTTGACAGATTTCCCTTTTTTGTTTTGAATATTCTCTGACTTTATTTCAGTCGATACTTCTGCTGTTTGTTTTTAGTGAAAGGGCTGAGAGCACTGTGTCAAAGTCCAAACGATTGCTGAGGACAAGTGATAAATATCAACACATTGGCAGCATTTCAATGCTAAATGAGACTAATGTAACTTGGAGACATTGTGTTGTAAAGCGGTTATCTCAAAGCTTGATAGAAAGAGAAAAATCAATAAAATCAATAAAACAGACTTGGCACCCAGTTTCTGCAAACTCTTGACAACCGAAAGGAAAGCATCCAAACACGGCTTTCCAAGAGGCCGACGACTATTTAATATCTCCAAAGGATTGTTTTTTATCTGCCAGGAACCAATGGAAAGCGCCAACTCAACCCAAAAAGGGGATTATCAATGTGACAATGCCAAAACATCTGCGGCCGGCCGTCTCTCCCTGTGATCCACACGGAAGATTTATTTTATGACACTGAGGAAAAAAAAGAAGCGCTCATTTCACGGCGTGTTATTTGTCTGAGAAATATCCTTCTTAAAGAACCATTTGTGCTGTGAAGATCAACACGTCCGTGTCAGAATGCTTTTAACTGGAAGCGAGTCACCGACGGAGTCAGAGAGGTCGGGAGCCGACTGCAGACGAGCTGAAGGTCGCCGGGCCTCCGCATGGCGTCTCAGCAGGGACGGACCAGCGTGAACACCGAGATCACGAACGTCCTCCAAACGTCAATGAAAATGTCTAAATATTTCATGAAGAGGTAGTAGAAGCATTTCTGTCTTGTTTAATACCTGCTTATAAAAGTTACAAATATTCATGATGAGGAGAGACGAGCTTTGTTCTGAGTTTAAATCAAGACGGTTGAAAAATATTGGTCGAGCACATGTTGGATTGAATGGATCCCTCTTTGCATCCGTGCTTCTGTTGTGCAGCCTAAAGATTAGGACTGGTGGAAAATGTGCCTTTAAACTGTTAGAAAATGAAACGAAGACGATAGTTTGCAACCTTTAATTTAAAAACAACATGAAACTTCCATAAGCCATTAAAGTATGACCTACGTGACCAATGGGAGATGACTTCCTGGTTCCCAAACAGCCACACAAACACGCACAGTCATGCCCAGGAGGTCAGAGAAAACTGGAAGGTGACTGGGCATGACTGACTAGTGGCTGTCTCAGCTTCACGCTTCCTGACTTAGCTCTTATCCTCCCTCAGCAGCCCTGCCGTTTCCCCTGCAGCCGTCCTTTGACAGGAAGCAGGAAGCGGCCAGGCTTGTCGGTGTCCTGTCCCGGGTCGGCTGAACCCGCTCTAATGACACCAAGAGCTCCTTGCTGACAACTGGGGAATCCCAGCGACACACTCTCTGACCGACTGGGAAATTATGTCTCTTGGTTTGCTTATCCACTCTTGAGATTCCTGCTCTGTCAATCACCTTTCTCATTTCCTCCTTCACCCCACATGCGAGCAGCTGCATGAGCTTAAAAGTTAAAACACCCAGCTCTCCAACATGGCAGTTCCTCCAACTGCCACTTGAGGCTGGCTCAAAAAGAAACTCAATCCCCATTGAGACAGGCGAGACAAATATATCACAATCACCAGTCCGGGCTTGTTATCAGTGTCCATTCACTGGAGATGGTAAATGGACTTGAGCTTGTCTAGCCCTTTATATAAGTCTTCCAACTACTCAAAGCGCCCTTACACAACAACCACACATTCACACACTGAGGAAGAGGCTGCTATGTGAAGAGACCACCAGAAGTCATTAATCCCATTTATACACATTCATACACTGCAGACAAAACAGTGATCAAGGGTCCGGCCTAAGGACACATCCGACGTGGTCAAATTGACCCCTGGGATTAATAAAGAATTTCTGATTCTGGCTTCAGGAGTTGGGGATCGAACCCCCGACCTCCCGACCTACTGAACCCCTTTTAACTTCGATAAGTTAACATTTGCCAACCTCTTAACCTCTCATCCAAACATGGTCACTTCAAGCTCCTGTAAACCAACATGGCGGGGGCCAAATGTTAAACTCATATTTAAAAAGAGACAGGGACATCACTGGAGCGACATCCATTATTAATATATTATGCTTCTTGCACCTCCTCCTCCTCCTCCTCCCAGTCACTTGGCATCACACCCGAGGACGGTTGTGTGGTTACCAAGGAGATGCAATCTGGCTGTCTCACGCGCCGTCTCTACATTCTTCACCACAGAGCCTTTGGGAAGCTGCACTGACCAACTCTCCAACTCGCTCTTTGTCAGCTGTGCCCCTGTGACAGATTTTGCTCTTCACACAGCAGAGATCTCAGAATTGCTAATATGCTAATGAATTTCCAAGAAGAAGAAAACAGGAAAGGCCCCACTCATCAAAGGACTTCCCCTAAAACCAGAGCAGAGAGCTAAAAACATCCACAGTTAAGTTGTCTTCGAAGGAAAAGTAATTCTGTTTCCTTTCACCACGCTGTATTCTCATTTCCTCATTTCTGACAGATAATTACACAACATCTACTATAAAAATGTACTTTAAAAGTGTTTAATCAATGAAGCTGGTCTTGCTGGTGGTTTGTTCTTTCTGTTCGTCAAATCATTTAGTGTGTCTGTTAAGTCCATGTGGCATGACTCAAGCAGGAAGGGTGGGGAGCCGTTTTCATTGGCAGGAAACAAATGCACATCCCTTTCTCTGGGCCTGCAGCCGGAGAAGCCTTCAGCTCTCCAAGTGGAATGGTAAAAATGAGAGGATGTAACATTTCCAAGAGCAGCTGAGGTCAGATGGCCTATTTCTATCTGTAACACACACAGATGGTACTGAAAAACACTGATCGACCGCCATTGGTTTTGGTTTTGATTTAGGTTGAAGGATGTATCAGAAAGACCACATGGCTGACGTGTTGTGTCTTTAATGGTTAATAAAATGGCAGCGATTTCAAGTGATGGGGGAGCCCAAACATCAGTCAGTATCCTGAATGACTGGAAAAAGGTTTTAAACCTCTGTCAAATATTTATCTCCTCAGGAACTCACCAACATCTTCTACTTGGTGGATCATTAGAGATATAAGATGCTTATATTCAGTAGATGTCTCACAGACCAAAACAACACCGACCCCCCCCCCCTCCTTCTCCAACCCTCCCTTAGTGTTTGGACCAAGACTGAGCTCCATTTAGATATGAAGCCTAATGTTGATTTGTTTCTTGTTTCTTCAAAATACTTTCGACTAAAGGAAATATTTCCTTTGTTTTGGAAAATCCCTTGGTTCTCCTTCCATTGTGACAAAACTCCGCCATTGTGCATCTACAAACAGCGTCCTTGAGCGGGACGTTTTTCTTTTGCTGCGTGCTGAAAGGGATGGTTTTACATGAGGAAAAAAAAAATGCATAAAACATGCTTGAGTCGCCGAAGTAAAACCTAAACAAACTGAAAGAAGCACAATCCGGTCCATGTTAACACAGAGCTGAGAAAAACAAACTAGAAATCAGCTCGACTTCACTCTTGTTTTAAACAATACACATTTAGTTACAATATGTGATATCTGCTATATTCATGTTAAACATGTCCCATAATACATTAAACCTTTAAGCCAACTGTGGAAATCTTGTAATTCAAATTACAAGTGGGTCCAGACATATAGGCCTCCACCTACAATTACTATCACTACATGTCTTCACTCGTCCACATGGGGGACATTACCATGAGTGAGCGACCAGCATTTCAACGAAGCTACTCCAAGGCTGAAATATAAAGAAATAAAAGCAGTAATAAATATGTTTTCATTACAGTTTCTTTGGGGTTTACAAAAAGGGCTTTAGGATGAATTTACTATTTCACTTGAGAAGACTTCAAACTTGTCAGCAATCAATCAACCCAAACAATAGATTAATTTTATGAGGTTCTCTTTAGCGAAGAGAAAATCCCTGTTGTATTATTAGGGTAATCTAACGGTCCTTGTTGTTGATGATTTATTGTGTCTTGTGGGAAAGCTTCATTTGGCCGCCTTGCACACTTTTAATACAAAAGAAACGTTTACACTTTACCTTCTATTACACTCGTGTGTGAGCGTCACAATACGAAGTTTAAAGACGAAGAATCAATAAAAACTTCACAGCTGCTGCTAACGTCGCCATGCTAACATGCTAACAATGGCGATGTTGATCAATCAGATCTCACATCTAAAGGATATATTTTCCATTTCCCAGCAGGACAGTCTTTGTCTTTCTTTCAAATTAATAAATCTGTCAATCTGTTTTGTGTTTAAAACAGTGCATGACAAACGCTAACAAACAAGCAGCTGCTGTCAATATCACCACTTCCTTTTACATTTAGTGGCTGATGTACGACGGTTTTAACACACAATGACTCGCTGTATTATATGAAATCCCCAGTGTTATATTACCTCGGGCCTACTAAGAGCCCATTCTCTGGTTTAACACTGTGTCCAAACGTCATCGTCATAGCAGATTTGGCCTGGAAGTGTTTTCACATTAAAGTTTCCTGCTCTACAGTTTATGGATGCATTTTGTCTTTTAGCAGCCAACTCTTAATTTCCATTTCAGGCGAACTGCCATGAGAGCTTGAATGTCCAAAAACCACAATGAAATCTCAACTGGACCTGCTGTGAACTGGATCGCCAAGTGAGAAAATAAGTCTCTGACAAAGAACAAAGTGGATTTATAGATTGACTGGGATAATATACCAACCTCTTATAACCTGCTTTCCATTTCTGTGCTGGAATCCAACAAAATCAATGCGCAGTGTCCGACCTTCCAACCGTCTTTACTGGCAGTCCATGTTGGATATCTACGCTAATTACCTCCCATGCTTGGCCTGCTAGTGTTATTAGCTGCTACAAAAATTCAATACAAGTCAGAGATGACTCCATTATGTATAGCTTTGCGATTAGCGTCCTGCTATATGCTCTGAGAGATTCACAGTTCACTTGCTGTGGTGAATTTGGTGAGAACACGCTGCGAATGAAGCCACTTGCAGAGCTGCAATGATGCAAACCCAATCCTAATAGCTGCAGATCCAAAGCAGAAAGTGACACGCATGCATCCGGCCAAACAGAAATAAAGCCATGCATGTCGCAGTGTTACATTCACACATCATTTGGCGGCTTGTTCCCCCCCCCATGGCGCTCACTCTCACTCAGCCCACCGCTTGTTTCGAACAGTGTGAATGCTTTCACAATCACTCCCACACACTGCAGCATTAGACTCTCCTGACATCAAACAAGCAGCATGCCTCTACGTGTGCTGTTTTTACCCGTCAGGAAGTCATTATTGCACGTTACATTATTCAGACTGAATGTCATTAGCACCCCATCCACAGGAGAACGGGGCGAGGAACTCACAGCTCATGATCAGAAAAATGACGGCTGGCATCCTTTTCTCTTACAGGTGTGAGAAAAGAAACAGGAACAAAGGTGTTGTGTGTTTCCTGTTAAATTAGAACTTAAGAGAACTTTTACAACCAGGGACAAGACTAACTACAATAAAGGCCTCTGTTAAGAATGGATTCGAGTCTTGAAAGGCTAAATACCCCAACTGAAGGGTTGCCATGGTTCCGGCCTTGTCAATCAAAAGGCATCAACCAATGGAAACAGGACTATGATTTACAAAATGGCTCTGACTTTGAGCTTCTGAACCGGGAGCCTACATACTTTCATGTTGTGACAAACTGTATTAAACCACCTCATCACAAAAAAAAAAAAAAAAAAAAAAAGATGGTGACTAACTCAAGTCATGTGATTGTTTTTTTTGTTTTTACTCAATTGTAGGACAAGAAGTGAGACTCACAAAGCATCAGCAGAGGTTAAAAGTTCATTGTTGGAGTATACTGATGAGGAAACGTGGCCATGGATTAACTTCTAAATAAGCTCACAATTCCTGTGACGAGTTTAAAGCCAGTTATGAAAAGGGCTTAAATTAAAAGTGACGCCTCGCCATGAGTGGAAAAAAAGCTAAGAAGACCGTCAGTGACGACTTTTTTCACTTTGAATGTCTAAACTGATGTCGGGGGAGTTAGAGGAAGTGATTAACTGTAGAAACACTTTGGTTTCTTTTTCCACTTTTCCACAGGGGAGATTCAAAGTGAGTGATGAATTTGACTTTTAAAAAAAGGGGGAGATTTTGTGGGTTTAGAGAACAAAACAAAAACTGACATCACAAGTACAGCAAAGCAAACGATACAATCTTTGTCCACAGGGGGCAGCAAAATCAACAGGAACAACTTTCATGATCCGTGAGCAATCATAAGACATTTTTAATTTTTTTTTTTTTTTTTGAAGCAGCAGGTGCTGTGTAGAATTACATCATTTCGGGGTTCACTTCCTTGTTTGAGCATGGATGCACTCACGTCTCCCGCGGACCGTTCCCAAGTACAAAAGAATCGTGCCCGAGACCACCTGGTCCAGTGGACTCGGGCACAGTACGGTACGGTCTAATTTTATGTTTAATTTTGTGTAAATGATGTAATTCTTCTTATCAGTTGCAATTGTGTTTTTTTTTTTTTTTTCTCCCAATGTCAGGTCAAATAAGAGAAAATCGTAGAAATGCTGGCAAAACGCCAAGACGTATCCTGTAACAAACCAGCAACATGTGTGGGTCGACCAAAGATTAAACCAAAATAAACTACTACGAGTTCTTATCTCCTATCTCACTGATCAGGGGAAAAGTCTGGCAGCCCTGTTTCCTACCGAGCAGCCACCATCCACCGTCCTAAATCTTTAGAGCACGCCACTGAAAGAATGTGTTTCCTTGATAAACGCCCGCTGAGTGACGTCGCTGCACACAGCCTGGTCATGAGTCCCAAAGCAAAGTGAGAAGGCGCAGACTCCACAGAGCGCTTTACAGCATTCCTTGAAGTTTTCCTGCAGACGCGTCTCGAATTTCACACTTTATGGGACTCTGCTGGGAGGGAGCGAGTCCAAAACCACAGGTGTGTCCACTCCCACTGGCCATTTGGACGCTCAGAAATGTGACCAACTGGACACACAGGGACGGAAATAAGCCTTTGAACACCGTCAATGCACGTCCACTTAAGAGTTGACGTGTTTGTTGTACGCCAGCGACAGAAGCTTTGATGGCTGCTGTCACGATGTGGAAAATGAAGGAATGCTTTTACTGACATTTCAACACATCCTCAAAGATGTGAAGAGCTCGTCTTAAAGGAGCGTCAGTGCTTTCTCCTCCCGGGCTTGAAAGACCTCAGCAGGCACTTTGCTGTTCTGGGAGACGAGGTCTTAAGTTCAGTATTGAAAAACTGCATCAATTGTTAAGCTCACACACACACACACACACACACACACACACACTCACACACCAAGGCCAAACAGCATCAAGGCTCGCAGACAGAGATGCACTGTTTACCCCTCAGGCCTCAACAAGACAGCCGGCCGTCAGAGGACAGCACCGTCTCCTGGTTCTTTAGAGCGGTCCTCGAGGACAACTGTGTTATCACTGCTCTGATATAACCACAAGAAGAAAAGAAAAAAAAGGAACAGAAAGATGGACGGGGACGGATGAGGAGGTGGAGGATTTGTTGCAACTGAACAACAATCCTAAACCCGGAAAAGATGAGAAAGCACCATGTTAGCATCTTTTTAATCAACGAAGCTCCGACGTCCTGATTTTCTCTCCATCGCGGCTTCGTAATAATAATAATAATAATAATAATAATACATTTTATTTATGTTCGGTGGTCGTGGTGTCCGAGGCTTTGATTTTCCAATGTGTTAGAGCGGCGCACGAGAGGCCGGATGTGTGAAAACAGCAGGAGACGCACAAACACACTCGGACGTGTTGTTATCCCAGAACATGAGTTTGAACCTCGGATACGACACTCGTCAAAAATAAAAACCAAACCGACACCTGTTTCGATACCATGGCAACCACGACACACGTCCGAGGCTGCGTTTTGTCACAGCGCTGATCAGCGTCACCTTTGACCGAAGCAGCCAATCAAATCAAGAAGAAGCTTTAACGGACATTTTTACATTAAATTTAAAGTTGAGTGTTACGTAAATATCCAAACATCATTAAAAAAAAGGAGGTTTATCGTTATCATGGCTCCATTATATCAATATGTGTCTGTCACATTTTCACTGTCAGAGGATATTTGATCTGAACTACAATGAGTGTGGGTTGCTGGTTGCTAGGCAACAGGAGCGGTTCGTCTACAGCAATGTAAACAGCTCTGTGAGGCTCTAAGTTCGGTGGTCACTATAATCACCATTTCAGCCTGTTAGTGTATTTACACATGTGTGAGTATTTATTAGTGTGAGTGTGCTGTCGTTTGATACTCAGCCTGACATAAAATACGATAAAGGCTGGCGAGGAACTCGAACATTTTGACATGGTGACGTCACCAGAAGGAAAGATAACGGACGGATCATTTTGTTATTAAAGTTCATCCTGTTGGAAACGTGAACGTCTGCATCGAATTACTGGAACAAGTTCCCAATCAATCCAAGAGAGCGTTCAACGAAACGCCAACGTTACTGCGGCACAAACGGAAAATCAGGAGACCGCAAAAATATCAGGATGGAGACGTCGAGGTCACCAATCCAAAAGCTGTTGTGATTAACCGCTCTGGACGAAAGCGATGTGTGTGGACCAATCAACGGATGGACAATGTTTTTCCTTTTATATTATATTAATATATTGCTATTAAAAACGGTTGCATTCAAAGACCTATTTCTTACGAGAGCGTAAAACTAAAACTGATTTTTTGAAAAAATGCATCCATTCTTATCACGTCAGAATAATCTGATTATAAGAGAAATGAATGGATGTAACTCGAGACTCAAGTTCAACACACTTGATACAGTAGCTGCAACCAAATTCCTCCATCAGAGGTTAAAATGGCTGTCAATAGAAGTGGGTTTTTAACACCCTCCATGCGTGTGAGGCAGGCTGCAGACAGATGTTAACACTGACCCACTCCTCCTTGACTAAGTCTGGGGAAGAGCAGGGGGGATCAGAGTGCCGGAGCAGAGTCTGGTCTGAGCTAATCCGCTGGCGGCTAATAGCGCTTGATGATATACAGAGCACAGCTGTGGCAGGAAGGTAAGCCAACAGCTGTGGCCCACAGACCGATTATCAGATTTCAGCCACGGACGGCAAACAGGCCGAAAAAACAAGCGACACAACAGAGTCTCGTCTCCCGCTGTGAGAGACGGAACAAATCATGAAATGGCTCAGAGGTTTTGTTGGTATTTATATATGTGGAGATTTAGCGAGCCGTTATCCTGATGCTCATTTATTTCATGTGTTTCACTCAGAGCATTCCTCAAGCCTCGGTTTAATCTCAATAAAAATGAAATTTCTCGGAACAAATTCCACGACTGATGCAAATTACTACAGACAACATCACACACACACACACACACACAAACAATATGAAATCTAGATATATTTACACCATGACTGGTAATGTACAAATCAGCATAAATTGTAATTCATTTGTTGCATTCATACATTTGGTGTGATGGTAGCTTCCTTTAGCGTGCACGATTCTTTAGACCGCTAATGGTGAGCTCCATTTCATCTCTAAAGTTAAAAACATTTCAGGTTAACAGACTGATACGAAGTCTTGATTCTGACTCTGAGGAACCTCATGGTGCTTTTATTGACCTTAGAACTCAGATCTCATAACTGGGTTTCACATCATAAAGTTGACAGTTGGCAACGAGTCGGACACGCAACATGCTACGCGTCGTTTTGTTAGCTAATACCTAGCTAGATAGCGACGCACTACGTGATAAGTTCGCGGGCAAAAAAATAAAATTAAAAGAAAATAAAAGAATCACCTGGATAGTATTGTGAAAGTTCAAACTGTGGACATGTCGTTATGTTCCTTCACAACAAAACAAAGGCACTACTTTAGACGTCCACGTCGCCTGAGTCCAGAGGTGAACCGGCGGCGCCGTCATGCTCTGCTAGCATGAAGAAGCAGCAGAGCATTTGTTTTATTACATTTTAATTCCTTAAAAAAAAAACTCAAGGAGAGTTTCTGCCGATTGAATGCCCCCAGTATCCCCTTCACTATTTCTCTTTTCTATCTGCTGCACTGTCAACTCGTGTAATAAGGGTCATCTGACTGATATAATGGAGCCATTGATGCCGAAACGCTTGAAGGCAACGAGTGCGAGTTGAGAAAACACTCAAGATGTGGGTTTTTTCTTTTCGTGTCCTTCTGATAGTGAACATTTTAAACTTGTTTAAACAGTCTGTAACATTTAATATATAAAGGTTTATGTTAGCAGTGTTGATAGGTGCAAACAGGTCAGTATTTCAAGATCTCACACGAGTCCCTGTAATCTCTGACAGATCTTTTAGTCAACACCGAAAATGTCAGAACTTAGTTTGAGGATCCAGGAAACATCTTCTTCTTTTTCTTTCCTTTTTTTTTTTTTTACAGAGCAGCCAAACTGGAACAGGACGTCATGTGAGTAACTATGCCAAGGGACAGAAAATGCTCCCATTCTCTCACTCCATATGATTCACTGGGCTTGGCGACACGAGGGACCGATGATGAATAAAAAGACATAACTTCATCTATAATTGAAAGTGATGCAGCTGTGCGGCTCAGTTGAAAACGCTGCAGAACGGAGCCCCAAATAGGCAGCACTCACTTTGGTTATGTAAAGCCAAGTAAACCGGTCTCCCTCTTTCTGAATTATTCATCGTTTCTATCTCGCTCCTGGAGGAGGGAGATTTAAAATCAAAATAGGAACAAAGGTTTATTTAAATAAAAAAGTTTTATCTTGTTAAATGATCCTACAGCAGCTGAAATAGTTAAGACAGGTCCTGTGTCCACCTTGAGCTGGCTGTACAACCGTCCTGTTTCTATGACAACAGTCTGTTGTCATGTCGCTCCATTACTTGATACTGTATGTATTTGAGATCGTTTTTTTACCCGATCAGACACGGAGCAAAGATGATGTGGGTACACAGCAATGATCCGTAGGCGTCAAAAATACGGGAATATCAAACACTGGGAACAGAGCGCCTCCCAACCACTAACATGATCAACACCCAGTTATACAGTTTATCAATCGCAGCAGATCTAAATCAACCTTTTCTGTTTCTGTTCAAATGTTCAATAAACACAACACAGAATATTCTAGCCAATCACAATCAAGCAGCCACTATGTGTGGCGGTGTTAAAATCATGAAGTTAAAAACTAGCAACCTCCTTTTAAAATATTCAGGGAACTTCAGGCAGATGTCAATGATGCATTAAAGGGGCGTGTCAAAGTTTGGGAACGCCTCCTCTCAGGTGCTCAGCGCTTACAGACACACTGTGTTTGGTGTTAATTAATTAGTTTCCTGTTGTTGAATTAAAACATTCACCAACAGGAAAAAAAAAACATAAAATAAAACCAGTGACGAAATGAAAATGAATCTTCCAGATTTAATTTGACTTTCTGGTAGTTTCAAGATGAAAACCGGCCGACTCATCGTCTGAGCATCCGACTCATCGTCTGAGCATCGTTTGAGGACGAATGACCAAAAACGAAAGGAAGAAAAGGAACAAGTATTTAAAGTCTGTGTTTTGGGTTTTTTGGGGGGTTTTTGTTCCCTAACGGCTTCTTTTGTTGGACTGAATGTTTCATGGAAGTCCAGGACGTGTACTTCAATAAAAGAAACCTTTAACAAACACATTCGCACAGGAGGTTTCTTTAGAGTACCATATATGGATCACAAAAAACATAGATCTTCTTCACTCATAAAGGCTTCTGTGTATCCCTGTACACTCATATATTGATTATTAAACAACACACCAGATGCGTTTCCGATCACAGGTTTTGCATGATGTATTTAGAGTCTTTAAAATGACTTAGTAATCGTCGAGTCTTTGTCATAATCGGGACTTTTAGAAAATCATTTACCATCATTTTGACAGCACGCGGCACGGTTTAACTTCCATGATCTGATAACGCTGATTTGAAAATGAGACATTACAGTGCGTTCCATTTGATCTCGGATGTCGGGGATTCAGTGCCGGTCTGATACCCCCCATGTCGGAATTCCAACTCGGACCCTTGAAGAAACCTTCAGTAGCTCGAGTCCAAATCCAACATGGCTGCTTCGTGCGTTAACGGTGATGTTAAAGCTGTAACTCTGGTATTCGTTAGCAGTGTAGTTCTCTTTCTACCTGTGGACATGTTATATCACATCGTGTGTTATTAGCTAACAAAACAACGGGACTCCTCTGGAGCGACGTCATTCCCACCTCCAGATCCAAATCCTGAGTTAAATAGTACGCACCATTATTTCATATATAGAGGTTTGATATGATCAAATAAAATGCATTTTTTTAAGATGAAGATCAGAGGATTGGTCAAAGGACAGAAGCTTTGCTGAATTTTCTTGGATAAATTATCATATTTTTTTAGGCTAGCATGTCAAAATGTTCCTGTTTGACCTCCTGAGGATTCGTCTAATATGACAGCATCGAGCTCATTTGGGTGTTTTTGTTCCGTCTCGTACAGCTGGATGTCTGCATGCGGTATAAATGTGTGTCCCAATGACAATCTGCTTTACATTCAAGATGTGTTCAAAACCTCCTCGGGGCACCTCAAGGCAAGTTTCCTCTGAAGTAAGCCATCACGCTTCTAACAGGAGCGGTACAGACTTTTTATATATATTTTTTTGAATCGACACAATAAAACACGACATCAGTGTTCAGCATTTTTTAACTCTCGAACAGAAAAAGGCTTCACCAGCAGCGCTTACATCTCCACAAACTGAGCTGAAGCAGTTATATAAGCCGATGATGTAACGTAAAGCAATGACGTCGTCGACGAGTCCACAAGCACAGAGATCCAAGAAGATGCAAACTGGAGAACGAAGGATTCGGTTTCCACACTTCTGACTGTTCGTAGATTTTAACAGGATCATGCAAAAAACGACATTTGGGGGGTTTAGGGCTTAAAAACGGGCAAGAATGTTAAGTCGTCATGGGACTTTTTATGAACTGGGTTTTTTGCATTATTAGTTCTTGTATGAGGACTTCAGGCGGTGACTTGCGCAGCGGTTTGGAAATAAACTCCTCATTCAGCTTTTTGATGGCATCAACCTCTCGGAGCTTTACATGCAGCCACTGAAAAGCCTGTTATATAAAGTAACAACTATAAAAGGCCTCTGCCTATTAGGTCAAGCCCAGCCATGCTTGAATAGAATCACTGTGAAAAGTCAACATTTTTCTGCTCGGGCCCATGTGATGTGGTGCGAGAGGCACGCTCAAAGGAATGCCAGCGCAGTGAGGGTTTCCCTTGTATCGCTGCGTCGCGGCTCTGTGGCGCTTTAGGAGAGCGAGCCCGGTGACGCAGAGTGCCATCTGCGGGGTAGAGAGGCAGACAATGCACGGCCCACAGGGGGAATAACAAGTGCCTTCGCTGCTAATTTTAACCTCCATCAGAGAAAATGTGAGCAGGCAGGAGAAGCTTAAAGTAAGAACCGGTGACTTTTTATTATTATTATTTTTTTTTTCAAACGAGCAAATGTCACATCTTCTGTTCTCTGCTTCTCTTTCAAACACACAATCACTCCTGCAATTACAGCCACTTCACTCCTCGTGTTTGCATATTTATGGGGAGGAAAATCATGCACTGAAGAGTTTTAATAATGCGACGCCGCACGCTGTACTTTAAGTGGAACGGTTCCACTTAAAGTACAGTGATGGTGAAGCCATTCATGTCTTTATGATAGATGATTAGAAGAGAGGCAATTTACTGTTGTTTCCATTTAATACTCTGTTGGCGTTCTTGATTTATCAGTCCACCAGTTTGAGGCTCAGACTTGTCCAACACTCTGAAAATGATCTTTTATGAATGACGTGACTCGGGGAAAAAGCAGCAAAATCTTGAGATGCAGAAACTGCAACCAGATATTTGTTTTATTTGCAGCTTTTCTTCCATCAAATACATAAAAGACTTTTCATTCATTGGTTTATCAATCACTCGTGGTGTTTTTCAAACCCTGACACCCTCTTCAATCTGGAGAAATGTAAGTCACTGGCCGGGTCACAACTACACAAACCTACGACGAGATTCCTGTCGAGATTATTTCCCATCATGCCGTTGGTGAAAACCAACAATGGAGCAGGAACAAAAGCAGCTTTTGGTCTTAGCCGTCAGTGTGTGTGTGCGCAGTGATTTGTGTTATTTGTAGCGACTGAGGCAGCAACATTAGCTTGTGCTAGTGAGGAATTCTTTCCTCTCAAGCGGCAACTTTCAATCCTAAACAAAAAAATGAAGCCAATGCAGAAACTACAGTTCCAAAAGTGTCCACTTGAGTCTGGCTACGAAAGCCAAGGAATCCAAATTAGGTCCCGTTACAATGTTCATTTATACAGCAGAAATCAACAACTTTACAGCCGGGTTGAAAAAAAAAGCTCCCCATCGTACGGTTGACATGGCAACATGGCGGCGACCATCATTAGGCTTCAAAATGTTTCTTCAGAAAACCAGAAGGTGGCGTCACAAGGTCATCATCCATGTTTCATACAGTCATCTGCTCACTCTAACGTGAGTCCCAGTTTTTATTAACTGATAATCATCGAACCCGAGCCGAGAACAGAAACATCATGCTGACGGAAAAATCTTCCAAATGGCGACTAAAACCAAACGTCAAAGTCTCAAACATCTCGTGTAAACGTGTGTATCTTTAAAGTACAATCAGTACTGTGATGCTAACGCTGTTAAGTTTGTCTTCGCTTGTCATGAAAACCAGACAGGGTTCTCCCCCTTCGATCGACAGAAACCAACCAATCAGATAACGAGAGGCCGTGTTCTCTGAGGTCAAACCAAACAGATCAAATCTATGGAAATACGGCCATTATCAGCAAACGGCTCAACTGTCCACCTCAACGTGACCCAGCCACATCCCCCATTATGATTATTCACGTCAGGCCCCGCCTCCTCGGACCTCCCAATTTACACCCCCCCCCTCTGATCCGACAGGGAAAACTTCCAACTTTGAGGGACATGTGTGAAAGAAATGTTCAGCGTGTGAAACCGGCTGTAACAAACTTCAGAAGGAGGACGGACGAGATGTCTCACCATCGATAGGCGCTCCAGCTTCACCAAACACGAGTTTCTGGGAATCGCAGCAGGGGGGGGGGGGGGAGTACAAGCACAGTGATTGGGTAACTCTGGAAATGACACCAAAATAAAACCCAGACACATCCACCTTTTCAGTCTGCCGCACTCACGCACACGCATAAACACAATGCCACCCCCCGTCTCCCGTGTCTCCCGTGTCTCCGGCCGCCATGGACGGTTCTTTTTCAGATGTTATCACTCCATCTGGCTGCTCATTGTTTTCAGTATTACTGCACTGATCCCAGAGTAAACAGTAAACATCTTTGTGTGCTCTGCTGCCTGCCACAGGGAGAGTAAAGTTCCAGGGTGGAGGCTGTGACTCATGAATACTTTTGTGTCATTATGCTCTGATCAATAATTGATGTGTGCTGCTGAATTAAGACGCTACGATGCTGCAGTGTCTTTTTTCCTTTTCTTTACATCTCAACGCGAGCCAGAGGATGACTGTGGGGACGACTCACCCCCCCCTCAAGTTACACCATTAAATATTCACGCAGTACCTCTGCATAATTTACCTCGTCAACAAAGCCTAACCCTAAAAGGGGGGGAGGGAAGGGGGGGGGGGGTGTTTTAAGTTAAAGGAAAGCTCAGCAGAAACTCTGAGGTTTTAAACAAACTCCTCTCCAGGCGGAAAAAAAGGCGCTGAAGGAGGTTTTGCTTCACTGCAGCAGCAGCGGGATGACGAAAGGACACTCTAACGTGTCTGCTCAGGGATCAAACATCATTTCATAAAACACTAATCTATCAGAAGTCAGAGCTTAGGGCCGACTGGGTGTATCCTGAGAGTCTCCCTCTCATGTTCCATCCACATCTCATCTTCTTCTCCTTTGTTAAAAAAAAGAACAGCAGTGACGAGCATGTTGCCTGCTCTTCAGCACCACCGTAACGCTCTTCCTCGTCATGTGATCTGTGCAAAAAAAAAAAAAAAAAAAAAAATTCCTCAGCGGCTACTGCGGCCCATTGCAGCGCACATGGCGGCCCTTTTTTTGCGAACAGATGTTTTTCGTTTGTGCTGCTGCAGCCTCCCTCTCTCTGGGTTTTTTTTTTTTTTTTTTGTCAGGAGGCACAGAGCCAGAGAGGTGATTCATGATGCGAGCCTTTTTTTGCCTTGTTACAGAAGTGTGCTCCACGTTCAGAATAAACACAGCCCTGCATCTGTTTCGCTTGATTTGATTGTTCCTCTGATATAATAAGCTTGTAGAGGATTGAAGATATGTGGAGTGATGGATGGAACAGGATGTGTGTGGCTCTTAAGGATGTTGAAGAGAGGACAAGGCCTGCTCTTTTTCTCCTTTATAAAAAACCCCTCCTCTGGTTACTGTTTACATCTGATCTGCGCTCATTTAAAATGGCAACGTATTAAAAAGTCGGGTATCACGTTTGGACATCTGCAGCTAAATGTGGTTTAAAGTGGGGAAAATGAGGTCACAGTTTGGCTTTAACGGACAAGCAGAGAAGGTGTGTGCACTCCCCTGGTTGGATGCTCCATTTAATCAGAGCAGGACGGATGCCAGTGCAGGGTGATGGTGGGGGTAGGGAGCACACACACATGCACGCAGAATAACCCACCTGCCTGGCCTGATTACGCTCCTCCTGCATGATTAAAGGTGACACGGCATCACAGAGAGCGACTTTGGGTGCGTTTCTGTTGCAGTAGGAGTACCGGTAAATGTTTGGGTTTTTTTACGTGATCTGGTCAATGAGAGAGCGGGGGAATCTCGATAATCCTGAATCCAGATCTGACTGCCAGGGACTAGAGATATGTGACACACACATTCACACAGCTACAGCCTGGCAGCATGCTCTGAAGCTGTGAGTTATGTAACAGTGAACACATAGAGCTGCAGGCCTGAGTGCACATCCTCCTATTTCCCTACATACAGTCTTTCACTAAAGCCCTCATCCACCCTCCTCTATTGTTATTACTCCATGCATATGTGGCTAAAGAGAGCGGCTATATTCACTGACACACAATGTGCATCTTTCATCTTTAATAACTGTGAAACGTTCAAAAGAAGAAAAAAATGCAGGTTCACAGCAGCTGCAGATCAACAGGTGCAATTATTTGCTTTTCTCTTGAAGTGGGTGTGCAGCATTAAGGATGCATTTGAGGCTCCTTGGGATTTTGCAATCTGACAAAATCACCACTGTTGAATTGAGAGGTTTTTTTTAGCATGCATGTAGCATTGACATTGCACAAGCAGGTCTTCAAATATGAAATTGGATGTGCGATTATTCGAATAGTATGCTCGGGTAATTTGCAGATGTGTCGTTTAAATCATCCATCCATACATCCATCATGGTGCAAGCTTGCTTGCAGGGCAGGCTGACATCGTGGGGCCTTACCTCCTCCAGCACATTCACTGTGTTCCTGCAGCTCTGCAGTCGGGTGGTGAAGCTGGATGTTGTCGGGGAATTGTAATCCTCTGTTGTTTCCGAGAGAAACTCGGACACCGATATTTGATCCGGCATCCTTTAAACGGGGGGGTAAAATGCCCAACAGGAGGGGAGGGTTAGAGATGAATGCTCAGAAAGACAAAAACCATGTAAGATTTTAAAAAAAAAAAAAAGAAAAAAAAAAGAAAAAGAGTGAAAAGGCAGAGGGAGTCTGGTGCGACAAACAAGCCGTCGGAAGTGGAAAGCAGTTGTTTGGTTTCCTTTTTCCTCACTAAACTGTGCAAAACTATCGAGATGATTAGGACGTGTCTTCTTCTTCTTCTCAGATGACTTCACAGTTCCCCAGGGTCCACAGGAGGAGGGGATTCACTAAATATCTTGCAGGCTGCGTGTCCCCCTCGGTGTGTCTTTTCCGTTGAGAGGATGTCTAAAAGCGACGCATTTAAAAATAGTGTCACTCTGCGTCTGAAAAACTAAACCTCGGAGGAGAAACCACCGTAAAGAATAGCGGATGCCCTCATTATGCTCTGCAGATGTTCAACAACCCGCTTGTCGTTTAAAACAGCGCCTCTGTTTGAAAAGTATCATAGTCCAAAAAAGGTCCGCCGAGGTGGTGTCGAGCTGCAGCGGGGTTTGGTCCCCTCTTCTTCGGCTGTAGTTTGTGTGTGCGTGTTTTTTTTAATGCTAAACGCTGCAGCAGACACATTCACTGCCACTCTCTCTCTCTCTCTCTCTCTCTCTCTCTATCTCTCCTGCTCGGCCTCTCAGAGCCAGGGAGCGTCAAGGTAGCGGAAAGGAAGGCAGGGCACTTCCGGCCAGGGTTTTCAAAACAAGACGATTTTTGGTAAACGACTGAATTATATATATTTTTAAAGTAGTAATAAGAAGTAGTCGGTGTGGAAAATGTTTTGAATGATCACGTCCCATATGGTAGACCAGATGTTTAAGCCTGCTGAATGCAATTTATACTAGCTACTGTCAGTCCTTATTCTAGATCTGTGGGGCCCTATAGGCAAAAATCCATTGGGGGGGCCCTCCAACAAGCATTCATAACCAACATGTCTACCAGAGTCCCAATGCTTCCTCCTCTTCTTTTTTCCCCTGTTTCTTGTTTCTCTCCTGTAAAAGGATACTTCCTCTTTATTTTTATTTTGCTGACTTTCACTGACATGATGCATGCGACGCTTAGCAGAGAAACAAGAGTGTGTGCTGTTATTATGGGGGCCCTCCTTAGGGATTTTTTTTCCTACTGTCGTTGCAGAATTTGCACATTTTAGGCTTTGGTGTAAGTTTG
Source organism: Symphodus melops (assembly GCF_947650265.1). Lineage (NCBI taxonomy): Eukaryota > Metazoa > Chordata > Actinopteri > Labriformes > Labridae > Symphodus > Symphodus melops. Next base: position 23,309,153 of record NC_136704.1, on the reverse strand, counting down.
TAAGCATTCAGAGGGACCCTTCTGGTCTGGGACAGTTGTCTGCCATGCCTGTTATAAAGCAGGCGTTGTAGTTAGATGGTAGTTGTGTTCAATTAATCAATAAGTCTTTATATGTATAGTCCCAATTCATAACTAAAGATCTCTCCAGACACTTTATAAAAGAGCAGGATAAAGTATGTACTCATTGTAATATTAACCACAAAGACCCAACAGGAATCCATCATGAGCACTAAGCAACATATCGCAAACCAACAGTGGCAAGAAAAACTTCCATTAAGAGGCAGAAACATCGAGAGGAATCAAACTCATGTTGAAGAGCTTTCCACTGAAAATGTAGGGCTTGAAAAGTGGGATAGAGTGAGATATAGGAAGAAAGAGAAACAACAGCAATGATTTAGAGCTCCAACGTCAGTAATAATAATCAAAGTATGAGCCGCGTGAGCAGTAATGACTAAGTATGGTTTCAGTCTAATATTAAGGTTAGCAACTGATGAAACAGGGAGGACAGATTATGTTCATTATAGAGGTGTTAGACTTTCAGTAAACAATAAGGCTCCTCAAAGTAAATGAACGTTCAGCATTGTGAACGAGAGCACATGATGTCTGAGGTTTTGCTTTCCAGATGGGCTGGAAGGTATTTGTTTAAAATGTAATAAAAAGGGAAGCCAAGTTAGTTTAACTTTATGTTTCTGTGTACTTATAATTGATTTTAATATAGTGTACAAATTGAATGATTTTAGCTCTACTTGAAAACATTCAAACATTAAAACCCAGTAGCCCTCCACTTACAATTTTAGGTCATAGAGGATAACATTTTTATTATTTAGATTAATTCAAATATTTTCCTCACAGCCGTTTTTTGCAACTCAAGCCAAAAGGTTCTCTTGGTGCGATGTTTATTTTGAAAACCCAAATTCTCCTTTTCCGGTATTCTGTGACAATTACTGGCACTTTGACGCAACCTTCACCCACCCACCCTCGCCTGGTTGACTAGGGCTGAGTAGTCGATCTGCGCATGCGTGATCTGGGGTCTAACTGCAGAGAGAGAGCGAGAGAGAGAGAGAGAGAGCTCTGGTGGACTGAAGGCCTGCCACAGAAAACGACGATGCACAGGAAGGAAATATTTGAGTGTCGTTTCATTGCATTCAAGCGAGAATTGTCAGAATATTTAAAACCCCGAGAATCGTTATAATTGTGTATCTCACCTTGATTTTGTAAGTTTAATCATTTAACCTTAAAAAGCAGAAAACACAACTATTATGGCTTTAATCCAATAATCCCACATGAACGTGAATAATAAAGAAATACTTTTAATAAAACACTGCATTGAGAAAGACTTTAATGTGTTCTGTGGGATAAGTCGGTTTTTGAATTTCATTAAAAGTTTGTAGACCTAGCAGCCAATGAAATGCATGATCATGTGCATCTATGGGCACTAACATGGCATGGTGTGATAAAACTGAACATGGTGGTACTGGCGCCCCCTACTGTTCGACTACAGAACACTTCAGCTTCAGCATTACCTGGATGGGAAGAAATGATCAGCTTTGAATGAGGGGTTTCCTGATGACTTGATGTTTTTTTTTTAACATACACCAAAAGAAGGACGAAAAGTCTATTTATTTATTTTTTTAAAAAGAAGGTGGAAACTTTAACTTAACTTGCCAACATCTGAATGTCCTGTTTATTTTTTGTTTAGAAGTTAATAGATGTCTAGTTTATTTTATACTTACTACTCAATAGTTGTGAATACATTGTATTTTTATTTCATTTGCAGTCTTCTTCTTGTCTTTTTACTGCTGCAACACTTGAAGCCCCCCACTGGGGAGCAATGAAGGATGATCTTGTGTAACTCTTTAGTAAATTTAATTTTAAACAGTTTTAACCAATGTCACATCTTTCAATCATTAGCTTATCATTTGAGTCAATTAACGTTCTCATATGCAATTCAAGACTTTCCAAAGGAGCAGGATGCTGAATCTTAATTATTTGTATTCTTGTTGTACGCTGAGTGATCACTTTATATTCACATTTCAACTTCCTGTCTGTTATAATAAAAACCTTCATAAGCTTCTCTTTGTCAAATATGTGATTTTATACACGTTTGTAGTCTACTTATTCTTATCTATTCTTAAGTAGTTTTTTTTTTTTTTATCTATTCTTAAGTAGTAAAGCTGCTGTGTTCCTGTTGGACTAATTCAAACATTGAGCGCCATCTAGTGGCCGTGTGCTGTTTTAAAAATGTGGGCTTTTTTTATAGGATAGAAAATTAATATAGCAGGTAATATGCAGGTAAGAAAGTGGTAATCAATCTTATTTTAACATGTAAGACATTTCTTTTTTTTTAAGAATCTTGAATTTAGTTCAGTTAAAATGAACAATTTTTATATTCACAAATTAATTAAACAAACCAAACGTTTATAATGTGAATTCATTTTAACCATAACAGTATTTAAACAAAAACAATAATAACAGAGACTGTACATAATTCATGTTATATACAGTATAACTGGAAAGAGATATAATTTTTATTTTGTTGACGTTTAATAATTTGCACTTTATTCCCAAAATACTGAACCGGAAGTTCCGCTTTACGTGAGCCGTTCGTGTCAGCTTGAATCTGGTGAGTTGACGGGGGTGCTTGTTGACACTTTTAAGGTTTTTTTTTTTAATCCAGTTTTGAGAACAAGAACGAAAGTTTAAAAGGCGAACTTCGTCTCTTTTGTCCCTTATCAGTAAAAACAGCCAGCTGTCCTCAAACTTTCAGAGAAGAAGAAGAAGACAAACCGGAGTTGAATGGCCGAGGGCTCCTCAGGTAACGTTGGCTAACACGCTGCTGCTTTAAACACTTATTTAACAAGAAGAAGAAATAAACGAGTCCTGACGCAGTTCTCATCATTATATTTGACCTGACTTTCTCCGGAACGTCACTAAACGTAGCTCGCTAACACTACACACACTCAAGTTAGCTTCCTTAGCTAGCATTAGGTCTCATAGACTTTCAGCTGATTCTTTAACTCGTGTATCATTTAAGACGCGTGTTTGTTTTATTATAAGGTCTAAAACTTCAACCTTTCATCCCCCACGGTGTGGTCAGGGCCGACGTGACAACACGTGACCAGTGAACTCTGAAAGCTAGCGTTACACCTGATGTGAATGACGTCACAGTTCAGATCACTTATTAGTCACGTCACGAGCGTAGCTTTTTTAATTTATTTAATTGACAAATTATGTCAAACACAAATACACAAATGCAGTTTGACAGACGCAAAAAGACATTTTTAAATAAATGGATACATTTACAGAAAACATTCCTGAGAGCTCAAATAAGGTAGAAACTAAGTAATAAAAAATAAAATATATAATAAATATTTATAGTTAACACTATCATTATGTCGGCACATACATGTATTTAACAATCTTTATAATCACACATTTCATTAAATGTCAGACAGTACATCAAATATCTTTTCATAGTTCTCTAAAGTAAACATTGTGTTGTTTTTTTTAAGGATTTGTAAAGTAATTTAAATTCAACCAAAGAAAGAGCGGAAAAGTTGGCTTGGAGGCTGAACAGTTTTGCTTATGAATAAAATATTTTCCCAATAAAATTAAAAAAATAAAATAAATAAATGCCGAAGATACTTTGACATGTTAACATCGGTGAAGATGTGACAACACACGTCTAACCAGAATTTTATTGTGATGTTACATTAAAAAAACAGATGATTTGCCGTCTGTAGTTGGTCATGTTCATCACAATATTCATTGAATATTGGTAATTTAAGGTATTTTTAGGTGTTTTAGCCCCAAACACATTTGCTTCGATTATATTAATAAAGAAAAGTTTCAGGGTTTTAACGCTGTAATTTCTTCTCCTTGCAGACCCCCCTGATCTGAACCCAGATGAGGTCTCACGTCAAAAACCGCATCAGCAGAGATCCAGAAGAGGCCGGCCGAGACACGACAATGACAGAAACCTGAGCAGGACTGGCTATAACCCCCCTCAGCAGTATGGACACTTTAACGAGGGCCCGTTCAGCCACGATCATTCAAATTACACATTTCATCAACATCCCTCCTACCAAGGAGAAGATGGATCCAGAAGGAGAGGCAGAGGTAGAGGAAGGAGAGATGGGAATAGAGGTGTAAATGAGAATTATGACGGCCCCGGTTCCTGGCGGCAAAAACCCGGTGGAGGTGACTTTGGCTCAGACAGAGGTGTGGGAGGCGGTCACCAAGGGTTACGTCACATAGATGGAGCTGATGGAAATAGATGGCGCAGAGATGACGTCAGTAGGAATTTTGAACAAACGAACGGAGATGAGGCTAAAAGACCCAGGAAGTTTAACCAGGAGCCGAGGAGAGGACAGCCGAACGGAAAAGGGCCTCATCTGAGGGAGAACAACAACGCAGCAGGAGAAATCCCCCCCTCAGACATCAGGGAAAGAACCCAGTGGAGGAGCAGCAGGACGGGTCAGGACTCTCAGCAGGATGATCATCAGAGGAAGCAGACCGAGGTCAAGAAACGGCAAGGGCCGATCAAACCGCCAAAACCACCAGTTCAGGAAGAAGCAGGCTCAGAGAGGGGGGCCAGTGGTCATGAAGAGTCCGGTCACACGAAATCATTTCAGGACACTAAGGCTAAATCTGGAAGAGGTTCTGGACAATCAGCATCCTTTCAAGCAAGAGGGGGGCGAAGACCTCCTCCTCATCAAAACCACAGGCTGGGTCAGAGGAACTGGGACCACCGGGTACCAGAGAGCAAGGAGACACAGACAGGTGAGACAGTGTTCTGTGAGTCTGCACGTTATCAAACAGCCGCCGGACGAGTCACCTGACTCTCTCTGAACCGCTCCCCCCCCCCCCCCCCCCCCCCCCCCCCCCCCCCCCCCCACAGGGTGTCTCATTGAGCAGCTGTCCGAGGAGAAGTACGAGTGCATGGTCTGCTGCGACATCATCCGGCTCATGGCTCCAGTGTGGAGCTGCCAGAGCTGCTACCACGTCTTCCACCTGAACTGCATCAAGAAGTGGGCTCGCTCTCCGGCGTCTCAGGCCGACGGTAAAAACCATCAACAACATGTCTGCAGAGTTCACTGAGCCAGACCGCTCACTGTATTGTTATCTCTGTGTGGCTACAAAACCAGAGACGAGCAGTGCTGTTGTCGTCGGACAAAGCCTATTCTCTGTTGCCACGGTAACAGAGGCTTTGTAGTTCCTGCTGCGTCAGCTGTGTAGCTAGGTTCAGTCTGGTTTCAGTTCAGTCGGCAAAGACGCTGTTCTAATTTTATTGGGTTTATATTTGATGTGTGTTCATACTCCAATTATTTTCAGATTCGTCTGAAGGTTGGCGTTGTCCAGCCTGCCAAAACGTTACACTGAAATCGCCAACCTCCTACACCTGCTTCTGTGGTGAGTGAGCGTTTGATTCATCATGTTCGCTCAGATAAATTTACACACATCGTTTGACCCCCACCTTTTTTTTTTTTTTCAACTCTCCTCGCACCTTTCATTTGTGTTTCTGAAAGTAGAGAAAACCAGAAGATGCACTTTTTGAATTCCACATCTTATTTTTTTAGGTAAAGTGACGAACCCCGAGTGGCAGCGCAGCGAGATTCCTCACAGCTGTGGCGACATGTGCGGGAAGAAAAGGAGCGGCGTGGACTGCAACCACCCGTGCAACATGTGAGCCTTAAAGTCAAAGTGCATTTTTATTTTTTTTTAGATTTATTTTCTGGGAAACATCAAGGTCAGCCTGTGTGAGGCAGCTTTGAATAATCACATCCTCAGAGGTTCTTCTCAAGTACTGATGAAGGTCTGCAGGTGGAGAAAAGATCTACAGTCATTACTTTCTATGTTGCAAAAACCGCTCCATGCATCAGAACGGGAAGAACTCTGGGATGAGTTTCAGTGGTGCCCATTTAGGAACTGAAGATATTTGAGATCTCTAAGAAAGATTTTTGAGGTCCTGAGGGACGTTTGAAGATAAAGATGTATTTAGAGTCAGGTGAAGCCAGTTTTTGTTTTGTGGAGGGGGACTTGGATTTATGATCTTACAGGGGAGGCTTACTGTCAAAATAACCCAACAGTGTTTTTGTGTTGAACAACTTTCACCGTCTCCCTTCAGCTTGTGTCACCCCGGACCGTGTCCTCAATGTCCCGCTTTTGCAACAAAATCCTGCATCTGTGGAAAGACCAGGTAGGCTTTATTTGAATCCTGCGTCACATCTCAGGACCCTTTGGACATCATGTATCCGGGTGGAGATTTATCCCTGACGACATTAAATGAATGGACCTGTGTCTTCGCAGCCAGCCAATGCGTTGTGGTCAGGGAGCGGTGCTGCAGTGTGACAAGGTGTGTGCTGCTTTACTGAACTGTGCTGAACACTCGTGCGCCCAGGTGTGCCACGGTGGAGCGTGTCAGCCCTGCCAGCTGCAGGTTCAGCAGGGTGAGTCCCTCCTTCTCTCAGAGCTCCATATAATGAAAGCTGCCTTTTACGCATTCGAGCCCTCTGATGATGTTTGTCTCCTCAGTGTGCTACTGTGGAGCGACGCATCGTGACGTCCCGTGCGGCACAGATAAAGAAGGCTTCGACGGTTCTGGTCATTTCTCCTGTCAGAACACGTGTGGCAGGTAAGTCCGTCTGTCATCCCTCGAGTACAGGCTGTGAGAAGGTTCCTCCTCACATCGCTTCCCTCCCCTCAGGATGTTGAAGTGTGGCACTCACCGCTGCCAGCAGCCGTGCCACCGCGGGCCGTGCCAGCTGTGTCCACGCTCCCCGAGCCTGGTGAAGACGTGTCCCTGCGGTCAGACGCCGCTGTCCAAACTCCTGGAGCTGGGCTACGCCGAGCGCCGGAGCTGCTCGGACGTCATCCCCTCCTGTGGAAAGACATGCAACAAACCCCTGGCGTGTGGATCCAGCGGTGAGCACGAGAAACCCAGCGTGTGTGTGTGTGTGTGTGTGTGTGGGTGTTTGATAAAAACAACAAGTTTGTTTACTTTTCAAAATAAATATCATAATATCAAAATTAATTTTCTCAAGACGATCAAACTGGTTGTTTTGTTTTCAGACGGGTTAACGTGCTGGAGTCATCCTTCCACTTATTCAGGATAAATCAGTGAACATGCGTTTTTTTCTTCTTCCAGACATCATCCATCTGTGTGAGAAGTTGTGCCACGACGGCGCCTGCGGGCCGTGCTCTCTGACCTCGACTGTCCGATGCAGATGCGGCGCTAAGACGAAGGTACGCAGAACGTCGAGCGGAGCGTTCGTCTGATTTTTTTTTTTTGTCGTTGATTTTAGAGCTAAAACAGACTCTCTGTTTCAGGAGGTCCCGTGTGCAACGATCCAAACGGAGGGTGAGCTTCAGATGTGGTGACCTACACGTAAACGTTTTTAAAATGGCTGCCTGTCTGAGCTGTGTGGAGTTTTCAAATCTGTTTGTTGTCATTATAGACGGGCTCGTTTTCACCTGCGAGAGGCGCTGTAACAAGAAACGCTCCTGTGGTCGACACAAGTGTGGCGAGCTGTGTTGTGTGGTGAGAAGCAACGTTTTTCAACTTTTGACTTAAACATAGTTAAGTGATATAAATGTGTAGCTCTAAATTACACCTTAGATATAATTCAAATTTAAAAGACTTTATTTGTCCCCGCGGGACGATTCCAGTAATAGTGAGTGTGGATCCTAACTGGTTTCTGTCTGACCCTCCAGAGCGGCGAGCACAAGTGTCTCCTGATCTGCGGCTACAAGCTCAACTGCGGCCTCCACCGCTGCCAGGAGCCTTGTCACCGTGGAAACTGTGAGCCCTGCTGGCAGTCCAGTGAGTGCAGCTCAGCTGGATTCACGAGCCGAGTCTCAGAAACAGCCGAAAGTTTCTCTGCTAACTCCCGAAAAAAAACCCCAAGATGATAAATTTTTGTGTCCAATCATCTTTTTTTTTTTTTTTTCCTGGGATGATGTTGAGTTAAAAATGTTTCCACACAGCTGATGTCCTACGCGGTGTCCTTTCTTGTTTGCAGGTTTCGATGAGTTGACCTGTCACTGTGGCATCACCGTCTTGTACCCGCCGATCCCCTGCGGCACGAAGCCTCCCGAGTGCAAAAACATGTGTACGAGACGACACGAGTGTGACCATCCAGGTGAGACGAACCCGTCAACTCAAACGCTGCTCTCATGAAAAGGTGTTTAAGTATTTAGAGCCGACGTTTGTGTCTCGTTCAGTGTTCCACAACTGCCACAGTGAGGAGAAGTGTCCGCCGTGCACCTACCTCACTCAGAAATGGTGCATGGGAAATCACGAGGTAAAGACCCCAAAAAAAAAGACAACTCATAAAATGCCTCTTTTTTTTTTTTGTGTGTGTGTTTTTAAAAGTGAGGTTTTTATTTTGTCCCACAGCAACGCAGCAACATCGCGTGTCACCTGCAGGACATCTCCTGCGGCCTCACCTGTAACAAAACGCTGCCCTGTGAAATGCATCGCTGCAGACGCATCTGCCACCGCGGCGACTGTTTGGCAGATGGCGTCTGCCAGCAGCCCTGCGTGCTGCCTCGTCCAGACTGCTGCCACCCCTGCTCGGCTCCGTGTCATAAAGGGGACAGCTGTCCTCGCACCACCTGCACCGCCAAGGTACAAAACGCCGTCGCTGAGAACAGCTTGGCTTCCAGACGCTGAAAATTGGGCTACAAAGTTTGTGCAGATGGTCATTTTGTGGCCCCTCCCCTAAATAATGTTCAACAGCGTAGCTCTGCATTCTCTGTAATCACTTCCAGCAGCTGATGAAATCGGCTGTAACAGCTTCATATATAGTTGATGTGGATGAATTAAAAACGTGAGAGAAGCAGTCGCTCAACATCTGCAGGAAGTTTCCTCACAGACTTTGAGATAAAATAAAAAATAAAAAGGTCCTTCATTGAGCTCACGTGTTCTCGACCTCTCACAGGTCGCCGTGCAGTGCGACTGTGGCCGAAGAAAAGAAACCATCGTCTGCATCGAGGCGGCCAGCTCCTATCAGAGGTCAGTCCAACCGTTCCTGTGTTGAGATTTCTTCCACCTTTGACCTTTGCTTCGTTGTCTTAGTAAAGTCTCATCTGTGTTTCTTTCTCACGCCTTGGTCACATGTAGTCGGGTTTTTGTAAAAACGAATATCCTGCCCCCTCTTGACAAAAAGACGTGTGTGTTTTTGCGTTTTTAACATTCATACCGTTTCTGAATGTAAACACAGGTCGCATGTGTGACGTAAGAACATATAACATCACCCCGGTTATTGACATCCACATGCAAACGCATAAACGGAGAATTTGCAAATCTTCACTTTGGTCGGAGGTTTTTAAAAGATTTGTTTTTCATGCCGTAAAGCTGCGTTTTCATGTGGATGAGAGGAAAATGTAGAAACGTTGTTTTGTGAGATACCCGGCTACGTGTGGACGAGGCCTCCGTCTCTTTATTAAGATGCAAGCAGACAGAACATGCACACGATCAGAACAGAATGACTTGTGAACTTCTCTGAACTCTAACGGGGAGACTTTAATCCTTTAGTTTATTAAACCTTCTGTTACACCAAGATTAAGATGAAATCTGCCTTTTATGTATTTCTCTCTGCATTGATTCCCTGCTGCTGCTCTAATACTCAGGTCTGACTGTATTAGCAGTGATCGCTGTTAATGCTGAAAAATAAAAACCCCATCTGGTGCTTTCCAGAAGGAATCACAAGATCAATGAAAATGACACTGCTAACAATCACTAGTACTGTGTTTAAAATGGAAGAGGTCTAAAATGTGCTCGGATGTCTGACCCTGCAGATACGCAGCCATCTCCATGGCCAGCAAACTGTCGGACATGCAGCTGGGCGACTCCATGGACATCGGGCCGCTGCTGACGAAGAAGGAGATGAAACAGACCAGGTAGAGACGCAGAAACGTTACTCATGACGAGGACGGCTGAAGGATTCAAGAGGCTTTTCTTTGCTGTGGTTTTTTTTTTTTTTTTTGTGACGAGACGCTGCCTGGCAACAAGCAATTACTGAGACATTAGTCTGCAGGGAAATTGATTTCCTGTTCGCTTTTTGTTTGTGCATTAATGTTTCAAATCAATCAATCAAAGGCTTTTAATGGATTACAGCAGCCAGAAGCTTCACAAGAAGCATTTTAGCAAACAGAGGTGTTGTGTGTTTTTTTTTTTATTTCAGGCTTGAATGTGATGAAGAGTGCGCCACTCTGGAGAGAAACAGGCGCTTGGCTGAGGCGTTGCAGATCGACTCATCGTCCGACCCCTTCCATGTTCGCTCTACCTCTGTGTACAGCGACAGTCTCAAAGACGACGCCAGGTCCGTGTCTCTCTCTCTCTCTCTCTCTCTCTCTCGCTCTCGCTCTCGCTCTCTCTCTCGCTCTCTCTCTCTCTCTCTCTCTCTCTGAAAAAGCTTCATTTTTAACCAACAGCTGAAACTGAAAGCTCCTTTTCTCTTCGGCCTTTCTTTCAGAAAAGACCTGAAATTTGTCAGCGAGGTGGAGGAGGAGATCAAGAATCTCATTGAGCTGGTAAATAAGGTAAGATGGTGGAAGTTATCCTTGTTGCAGCCAGTAGAGGGATGAGCTGTTGTGAGGCAGTGCGCCCTCTTGTGGCTGTGATGTCGATGTGGATCTTTACTAACAACACGGCCCGTCACGGCCTCTTTTAGGAAGTAGAAGACGCCTGAAGAGACTGAGAAAATATCCTCCATGTTTTTATTTTCAGCTCTGTGCCATGCAGAGTTGGAACAGGAGCGAAGCTGCGTGATGTAAAGAAGTGATCACCACCAGCTGAAGCTTTTTTTAAACAGTGAATCATTGAGCTGTTCTGCCTCCTCATGAAAGATGTTTTCACATGTGAAACCATCTTACATTTTCTGTCCTCGCTTCTATTTGCCCAAAAGTTATTAAACCTCCTGTTGATATTTTTTTATTTTCTAACCAGCTTCTGAAAGAAAACGGTCGACCACTTCCAGCCTTGTTTTTCCAACCTAATAAAAAAAAAACCAACAACAACAGGACAACAGAAAGACACACTGATTGGACGACTGTCTTCTTGGTCATTTCAAACTGTATCAGAGGTTTTATCCTATTTATTCCAGAAAAGTTAACGTTCTGGAGGGCACAAATGGACCGCTTGTTTTCCAGCGTGCATGTGTGAAAACAGCTAAAAAAAAAAAAAAATGAGCCGGCGCCTCTCCAAACAAGCTCTTAATTCATGTTTTATCACGTCTGCAGGGAAAACAGCCAAAGAGAAGCCACTGCTTCAGACCCATGAACAGAGACCACCGCAAGGTCGTCCACGAGCTGGCCGAGGTCTACTGCGTGGAGAGCCAGAGCTACGACATCGAGCCCAAAAACGTCATCATCACTGCTCAAAAGTAAAAAAAATCTGTTTGCAAATCAAATCCTAACAAATCAGCAAAGTAAACGGTGAACTGAATGACGTGCGCTCATCCTCAGGGGAAAGTCGCTCTGCCCAAACTTCAGCCTGACGTCACTGATAGAGCGAGAGACGGCTGCGAGGGCGCCGCCTCCCATCGCTCACATCAAACAGCACAGCAGCAAGTAAGCCTTCCCTCTGTGCTTCAACATCATACTCTAACATGTTACACTCTGGTCTTTATCTCCGTTTATCTTCTCCATTTCTCCCCGTAGACCTGCCACTGGAAGCTGGTCGAAGGTAGTCAAAGAAGAACCTGTAATCGATTACTTTGATGTCCAGGACTGAAATGAGTCTCCGAATGTCAGAGTGAAACTCAGGATCCTTTCACTTTTACACATCTGCCAAAAAAAAAATCTTCTGAATAACCTCCTTTCATTTGTGTTTTAGCAAAAGATCATTTAGAATCCCTCCGGCTTCATCATCAAATATTAGATTATGCCTTGAAAAAAATCTCTCGACATGTGATTGCCTCCAGGGAACGCCCACACTTGGTGTATTCAACAAGGAGAAATTGAATAAGTCAAGAGTCAAGTGCTCCTTTTGAATATAGACATAAAAGTCACGCAGCTTCACACAGAATGTGCAGATGGATCATTTTCAAAAGCTCTTGATTGTTTTCTTTGCCTCCTTTGTGTGCAGTCAGACCCTTGTTGAACCCATCTTAATAAAGTCAATTTCTCCCTATTTGAAGGGTCCCGGCTTTTGATGCATTTCTTCTTCAGTTTCACTAATCGATGACTCCTCCATTAAAAAAAAAAACAGCTTCAGATTGAGATCTCTCTCTGGCTTAGATTCTTAAACGTTGTGCCAGAAACATTTTTCCTTCTTTGAGTTGGTTCTGGCTTGAACGCTTCTCTCAGACTGTGGGTGGGCGATACGACAGTGGGAGCGGGCTGCACTGCGGAAACAAAAGCTTTGTTCGAAACACGACTATGACCCAGATGTTGTGCTGCACTGTCGGAAAACTGCTCCCCAGGAAAACTTCAGGAATATCTGAGCTCCTGCGAAAGAAGGAGGGTATTGGTCGACCGTCCATTTTGTAGATGGATGGTTACGGTCACATTGCTGCTGCTGCCGTAGAGGTCAAAGGATTTGAGGTGCTGACACGAATTTGTGTCGTGTTATTGATTTGTTTTTATACTATCAAACTATCAGCAATTTTTCAGCACACACACTTCGGCTCAAGGTGTGTGTGTGTGTCTTTAATCTGAATTCAGGTAACTTCACAGAGAGGCAACAACAGCTCCCTGAAGTAAATCAAAATCCCTCATCCTGAGACGGTATAACATCCACTTGGTTAAAATATTTTATTTCATGTTCTGCAATGTGAATATGAACTTTAAATAATTCCTTAAATGTAATTAAAATTATTTTGTTTCTATACTGTTGTTAGTTTAAGTCTGCAGTATCTGATGTGTGCCATTTAAAAGCCACTGCATAATTATAAAGCTTTTTATCCTTAGCAACGGTTTGTTTTGTTTTTTTTAAGCACTACGTCTGCTCAGTTTTGTTTTTTAAAAGCATTTTTGGCCTTTATTGGACAGCTGAAGAAAGACGGGACATGTCGAGTTAGGGAGAGAGTGGGAGGATGACGTGCGGCAGAGGGCCAAGGTCGGATTCGAACCCGCGGCCACTGCAGTGTCTGTGAAGCGTTCATTTGTGGGGTTTAACAATAAAAGCTCTAAAGTTTATCAGGGTTTCCAAGAGTCCCTGAAATTTCTCAACATGTCCCAAAAATATGTTTGTCCAACTCAAAGTAAAGAGTGTAAAATTGAGCAGAAGTTAAAAAAAACTGACGGTGAACCCAATAAACCAGATCAATCAAAATCATAATGATATATCGACACTTTATTATTTTCCACTCTTTTTAAATCTTCCTCCGGACAGTTTTGTCCCCATCTCCCCCACAACCACCCACCCACAAATAAAAAAACGCTCCTGAGGATAATTTGATGACACTCCCTGCCTCTGGTAATTTGTCATTATATCGACTCTCCAGCAGAGACCGCGCGTGCGCTCCTGCTCCCTTCCGAAGAGGCTTCACCAATCCTGGCTCTGGCTCCCATCCCCGGCTCGGCGTCTCACAGGCCAGTGCTAATAAGTCGCCTAGCTGTCCGGTAATGGGGAAGTGTTAGAGAGCCGCTGCTGTCCAAAAAAAAAGCCGAGAGGAAGTTGAGGAGTGACGGGAAGCTGTGCGCTGCGCCGGACCGGACACCTCCACAGAGACGCCTCCTACAGTTGCTGTTGTTGAGTAGCCTAAAAAAAAAAAGCAGAGAGTGATGGAGAGAAAGGTATGGATGCTTATGCTACCTTGTGTTACATTAGCACGTTTTGTTTTTTACCCCCATCACTGCTCTGGATCCGCATCCACCATTAAAACTGTTCTTTCTATATTTTCTTTATCCTGTGGCGCGTTGCCAGCCGGATTAGTGCGCACTGGAGTTTTTTTTTTCCCCCCCTTCTTCTTCTTGTCTAGCTGTAATTTATTGTGCATGTGAAGAAGAAGAAGAAGAAGAAGGAGAAAAAACAGCTGCATGGATTAATTCCCTCCTCATTGTGCATCCAGGATTATTCCGGGGTGTACAGTCGCATGGTGCACAATGTATCAGAGATTATAGAGCAGGGGAGTGGGATGTGGTTGGGAATATTTAAGGGGACTGTAGCCTACAGTAGCCCCCCCCCCCCCCCCCCTCTCTCTCTCTCTTTCTCAGTCTGTCTGCATCATCACACAGCACACACAGTATAGTTGCTGCACCTCACCCCTCCACCTCCCACCTCCCACCTCCCACCCCCACCCCTCCCCGTTTTTCCAGCAGACGCAGACACCAGCGCGGCTTGTTAACCTTGACTCGTGTGGGAAACAGACACTTGAGGAGGAGGAGTAACACAAGGTGCACGGAGAAGCCCTCACGAGAGTGCATAGATGCGGCCCATCCTCTTACCTCTTTACGCATGCACTTACTCCAAACCCCCTTCCTCTCTCTCTTCTCCCACATACCCCCCCCCCCCCCCCCCTTTTTCTTTGATCCAAGGCGCACACTACAGTCGTGCCCTCGTGTGGGTCTGTTCGTGCCCCCTACCAAAATCTGTGTTTTGGATCATGCAGCAGGGAAAAAAAGTTTCAGTTTCACAGTTGTAATCTGCTGGCGAGCGTGTGGGTGCACACAGCAGTGGATGAGGAATTTTTTGGGGGTGTCCAGTTTAAACCAGATCTGCTGATCCAGAGGAAAATCTAGATGTCAAAGCCGATCCCTGCTGTAGCTTGCAGTTTATCCGCTGCTCTCTGAGTGTTTCCAGAGCCTATCAGTTCACACAGAAAGCATTAGACCGCCTTTTGATGGTGTTTATGCCACATTTATAAAGATGGAGCTTCAGCGAGTAGACAGTTAGCCAGACAAACATTACGCTGTTTCCCGTTGTGACTTTGGCTCTGTAATGGCAATTTTCCAATTTTGTACGTCCTTTTATTTGATTGCCATTAACAGGCAGGCAGGGATGAAGTTTTAACGCAGAGGCGAATCATGACAGTCCAGTTGTAATTCTTGTTGACTTGACGGTTTATTGTAGTGAATTGATGATGATAAAATGAGAACAAAACATACCATTTTCCAGCGGTTTTTCTTAGTGCTGTGCTGGTCTGACATGAGTGCTGGTCTGACATGAGTGCTGGTCTGACATGAGTGCTGGTCTGACATGAGTGCTGGTCTGACATGAGAGCTGGTCTGACATGAGTGCTGGTCTGACATGAGTGCTGGTCTGACATGAGTGCTGGTCTGACATGAGTGCTGGTCTGACATGAGTGCTGGTCTGACATGAGAGCTGGTCTGACATGAGTGCTGGTCTGACATGAGTGCTGGTCTGACATGAGTGCTGGTCTGACATGAGAGCTGGTCTGACATGAGTGCTGGTCTGACATGGGTGCTGGTCTGACATGGGTGCTGGTCTGACATGGGTGCTGGTCTGACATGAGAGCTGGTCTGACATGAGTGCTGGTCTGACATGGGTGCTGGTCTGACATGAGAGCTGGTCTGACATGAGTGCTGGTCTTACATGAGTGCTGGTCTGACATGAGAGCTGGTCTGACATGAGTGCTGGTCTGACATGGGTGCTGGTCTGACATGAGAGCTGGTCTGACATGAGTGCTGGTCTGACATGGGTGCTGGTCTGACATGAGAGCTGGTCTGACATGAGTGCTGGTCTGACATGGGTGCTGGTCTGACATGAGAGCTGGTCTGACATGAGAGCTGGTCTGACATGAGTGCTGGTCTGACATGAGAGCTGGTCTGACATGAGAGCTGGTCTGACATGAGTGCTGGTCTGACATGAGAGCTGGTCTGACATGAGTGCTGGTCTGACATGGGTGCTGGTCTGACATGGGTGCTGGTCTGACATGAGAGCTGGTCTGACATGAGAGCTGGTCTGACATGAGTGCTGGTCTGACATGAGTGCTGGTCTGGTGAGAACTGTTTGTGCTCCCCCTACCTGTTCCCTCCCCCCTTCCTGTCACCTGTGCTCCTATATAAACACCCCCGTGCCTTCAGTGTCCCTAGTGGAAAATAAAATACAAGAAATATCTAAACTAAATAACATGCCAATAACAATAAACACAAAATGGCTCCTACAGGCTCTATTCTGTAAATATAACACGTCGTTAAAACAATTAGTCTCTTTAGTTGTTTACCTAAAAAGGCCCAGTCAGCCCAATGTCTCCACCAGGTGAGCAGCTTCCACCTGTAAACTTGAGTCTTTGTGCTAAATTATTTATTTACCATAACTTGAAAAAGGCTTCACAGTTTGGTTGACTTTCTACTTGGGCAGTAAAGCGTCATAAATATATATTTTTTAATCAGTCAGTCATGAAAACTTCTTGTATTCGCTCTTATTGAACTGAGCTATCTGGTGAAATGAGGAAACAGCTTTCTCTCTCTCTGTGTGTGTCGCATGTAGATAATAAGAGTGGTGTCAATGTTCTCGTCTTATCAGGGCGAAGAAAGGCAAATATAGTTTGACTAAACGTGTCGAACATTTCTATTCAGATAGAAGTTGATTCTCTGTGTGGGCAGACAGAAAGGTTTGCAGACAGAAAAGGTGTCGCTCTACATCAGAAAGAGAAACCAGCCGGCTTCGCTGTAATCACAGAGGAATAGTCATGAACCCTTGTGGCACCATGAAGTGCTGTTTTTTTTTGGAAGGATTAAACAAATGAAAAATCTGATGTTTTCATGAACTTAAACTTGATCTTTGTTACTTCAACGATACCAGGAAGGGTCGTGTAGTTTATCGCAATATTAGCATTTCCAATACGCATCGCAAAAGTCTGAATTCATCGCAATAACGTTTTTTAATTTGGATGAAGTTGAGCGATGCTTTTTTTTATTCAGCACAAGGAGGCTATATTTGGCTAATTTTCGGGACGTTGAAGTACAGTGTTCATGCTTTCACACTATTTTGATGACGTCAGGTGAAGCTAAAGCTAGTTAGCAGCTACTCTTGGATTAATTCGGTGCATTTTTTCAGAGGAGGAAAATGTGTTTGGTGTTTTTTAAAGGGAGATGTTGTCAAAGCAGGCGTAGACGTAATGTGCACTCTTCATTTTTGTTTATTTATCGTAATTCATATCGTCATCGTAATATTGAACATTGTTATTGCAGGGTGCATATTCTTCTCATATCATGCAGGCCTGGTACCAAGTAGCTGCTAGCCGCTAACACTTACTGGAAGTGGTATCTAGTTTCTCACCTGGTTCTTGGCATGGCGGCTGAAATTGTATTTTCCTAATGTGTTTAAGTCCTTTGAAAATGTTAAGTTTGGCATCACTCGTGAAACAGGCCTACGTGACTGACCGCACCCCGTTTCTTCTGCCCCAGATGGACACTCAGTATTGTACTGTTGCTTTGTTTGAAATTCTAACTGGATTACATTGTTTTTAGAGATTTAGCGTGAACGCACACTCATCAAAACGAAAAGCTTCCAACTTCTTGAGCTTGCAACTTTTGCATTTGTTGTTTTTGCGAGTCTTTCACCTGTCCATAAACTGTCCTGGTTTCATCACAAACGTTAATCCCTCCCAGCGTCTCCCTCTCTCTCTCTCTCTCTCTTCCCGCAGCCTACTTTTCCTTCTCTTGTTCACGTACAGAACTGTCGAGTTAAGGAGGCATTCATGACTCAGCTGCTTGCTAATTTCTAAGAGCGGTCGAGTTTGATGCTGTGCATGAAGAAAAGAGACAAGAGACGCATTTAAGTGGAAAACGTCGTCGAGCAGATTACATAACCACATTTAATTCAGAAAAAGTGCCGCCTCTGTGGGAGCTTTCCATAGGTCCCTCAAAGTGCTTGCATTAATTTGTCCTGTGTGTTGGGAGTTTTTCCAGATATGACAGGCTATATATCAGCTTTCCATGCAGAGGTGCAGGAATGTCCTACTCTGCTGTTTCTCTCCTTTCTGTGCTACTTTACATTAAAGCCTGTGTATGAAGTCTTTGAGCTGCTCTTCTTTTCTTGTCGTAAAAAAAATACAAAGAGGCTTCTTTTTCAACAACATGCTGCAGAAGCGGTTGATCTTTGTCGGCGATACAGGCTGGCTCTCTGTAGGGAACAACTCGTACTAAAATAGCTCATTTTCAAACCACAGTCTTCCCTGACCCAGCCGCTGGCACAGATATTCCCCTCAGTGTTAAAGAAAAGAGAACAGGCCCATTAGTATGCAAGGTGGCGTCACAGCACCCGAGGTCTGATAGAGGATCAGCTCCTTTTACAGTCTGCTGAAGGCTTGACCTTACTTTTTAAGGAAAGCCACACAACACCCCCCCCCCCCCCCTGCACACACACACACACACACACACACACACACAAACCTCTGTCACTCTGCTCAGTTACGTTTGAAATGTAGTTTTGGTGACTCATCGAGGTCAATCAATGTTTCAGCGAGTGCAGTTTTTGTGTTTCTCCACCAGAAGTGAGATTGATTTGGAAAACTGGAAAGCCGTCGCCCTTTTTGGCTTTGTCTCCTCGATATCAGTTTGGTCGCCCAATTAAATGTTCTCTGCCTTTGTGTTTCGTGTTATTTGTGGGATAAATGGACAATGGAGCACTTCCTTTATATGGCTGGGGAGGAATGTGCTGGCTCCAAGTGGCTGAAAGAAATTAACTGACTGGGAAAAATAATCTGTTTTACTTTCAATATTAGAGCTCCAATACATGATGTATTTATAGCAGTCTGTTAATAATAAGTTGTTATTGGTATGTGTGTGTGTGAGTGTGTGTGTGTGTGTGTGTGTGTGTGTGGGGGGGGGGGTGTAATTTAAGTTAAAAAATAAAAAAAAGTGCATATAAAATGTGACATTTTTAAAGAGGATGTATTCTCCACCTTTTCAAACAGCGCCCCCTGTGGTCTAAATGA
Source organism: Symphodus melops (assembly GCF_947650265.1). Taxonomy (NCBI): domain Eukaryota; kingdom Metazoa; phylum Chordata; class Actinopteri; order Labriformes; family Labridae; genus Symphodus; species Symphodus melops. The sequence goes on along the minus strand of NC_136704.1, from coordinate 23,290,302 downwards.
AACATCTGTGTTTCTTTGTTTTGGTCCAAATAGAACCTGAATCAAGCAGCAGAGGAGGTTTTGTGACCCCTGTAGAAACCAGCTCTCTCTGAACGCTCCGTTTCCGTGTGTGTGTCTCTTTAAATGTAATGACCTCCTGAGTTTTCCCAGTAGACACCACTCCTCTGCGGAGAGAATAAAAATGGCGGACCTGCACAAAAGTTTAGCTCTCGGCTGCGGGTGGAGATACCAGGGGAGGGGAGGGCGGATTTTTTTTTAACCAGAATCCCACTGTGACATCACAAAGGGAGCACACTAGAAACAGAGCATTTTTCTCTGTGTTGTCAGACTTATGCAGACCACAAACAAAGGACAGCATGGCTTTATTTCACATATTGTGAATCAGTACACGCTCAGGTTACCTAAATAAATGTTCAGAAACACTTTCACACATGTCCCCTTTAAGATCTGATATTTGGCACACGCTCGTGCAGATCCAGCCAAGCCATGCACTCAAACACCCCGGCATTACTGTGAAATGTGCTGCTTTTAAAAAAAAAAAAATCTTACATGATATCAAATATTTATGAATCCTGGCCGCTTTGAAGGGCCAACATAGAATCCTGAATCATTTGTATGGCTTACATTTCCCCTAAAATACATAATAATGGAGAAAATGATTCATGTTGTTTTTTCCGTATTGAAAATATAAATAAGTTTCTTAGTTTGATGGAAGGTTATTTCTTCACACTATGCAGCGTATTTGACTCTGACACAGTGCTTGATAGAGTATAGCAGACTGTCCTGCATATAGAGGTGCAGCATAACATACAGCATGTATTTATAGCTGCAACACGGAGGATTCATTTTATACAATTTGCAGCCTTTAAATACGGCTTTACTGCTGCTCTCTGAACCTCCACTGTGTCATTTCCCTCAGTGAGATTATAGATTTTTGTGGTTTTAAATTGTTCTCTTTGTAACCTAATTAACATGTTTCCTCTCCCCGCTTTTCCAACACATCATAACTGTTTTTTAATCACTGCTATCTCAGCAGGAGCACTTTCTCTCTTTCACTTGCATGTTACTCTCATTCATAATGTAGAGTTAGCCGTCTAATGAGATTGTGCGCTCGACTCCGAGACAAACTGTCTGGGACCTGATGGTGCCACAGTTCAGCGCGCGGAGGGTTGACCCATTTTAGACGCTAACGCTCGATGCTGCACCAAACTGAGCTGGAGAGAGAGAGTCGTCCTGAAACGTGCTCGCTCTAACTTCTACATGGAGCTCTCCTTTACGTTTATGAAAACAGTTATCAAACGAGCAAGGATCGAGAGAGGAGCAAACTGGACACTGGACATACAGGTGCTGACAGGAAGTGACCAGAGGCAAAAAAAACAAAAACGTCATTCATCAGAGTTCTAATCAGCATCGAAACCGTGATCATCATGACGGTCGTACATCGAGGTGTTCATGAAAGAGCCGGGTCTTTAGCTTTTTCTTAAAGGTGCAAAGAGACTCTGCAGATTAAAGGAGTTTGGAAGTTTGTTCTGCCACCGGGGGGCGACAGAGGCCCTGTTGTGAGCGTAGTGGGCGGGAAGGAGTGCAGATTATTCCGCCAGAAATAGTCAGTGGTTTCATGTTGCACAATGAGGTGGCGTTCGTGGTTGTTTTTGCGTCGTGGTTGTTGGTTTGGGTGTAGGCGACCAAATCCCAAGTCACAAAACTGATGATGTAAATTAAAGTCATTAAGAACCTATTTACAAAATCTTCAAAGACTTCTTTGAAACATTTCACCGAAGAATTGTTTTATTGCACAAATATTTAAAAAAAAAAAAACGATTGCTGGAAAATGTGCTCATGTTTTTGCCATGGAAGCTGATTTTGACTTTCTTATCTATTCAGTATTTCTAACACGTTTGGGAAGGACTTCAGGCGATACCTGGATGAAGAAAAAAAAACAGATAATTGGAAGAAACAAACAAAAAAATTCAGAACAGCTGGAGGTGATGATTAAAAACAAATTTTATTAGAAAACAATCTTTCTGTGTTTGTGACGGAGACGTGAGGTTGATTCTTCTTCTGCTGCGACTCGGATAGTGTCGTGGATAAAAAAAAAAGAGCATTTCATTCATTCCTCAGCTGATTCGATATGCAGACACAGTGGCTGTTAATTTCGGAGGCTCTCACCTCCTCCTCCTCCTCCTCCTCCTCTCTCGCTCCTGTCTTGATTTTCATCTCCTGGATTTGGAGTCCCCTCATTTCTGCCCTACACATACCAATCCTGCCCTTGTTCTGTCGGCTTGCTCTCCCGTCCTGCATGGGCAGAGCGCTGCTGAAAGATCAGGGCCAACACTTCTCTGGGATGTAGGGTAAGAAAAAAAAAAAAAGAGAGCGAGGGAGGGAGGTATTATTTTGTCAGTTTTATATGTGGTGGAGTTTGATGTGGGAGATGGCTCGGGTTTACTCATGGACTGTTTTTCACTCTCGATTTGTGTTGAAGTTGACCCGTGGCGCCCTCGGTGCTGACTAACACGCCAAACTGTAGGCCTTTTTCTTTCTCAACGTTTTCTTTTCACTTCTGGAACAGTTAGTCTCTCAGCTCACCAGCTGCTGCTGCTCCACTTTCGAAGTCTCTGCAGTTGGCGTCGCCCTCTCCCGATTGGCTGCTCGCTTTTGAAACGCAATGCAGATTATGCGGTTGTCATGGCTACGGCAAACAGGAAATGCCCCGAAGCAGGTAAACGCTCGGGGCCTTGTTCCGGTGTGTTGCACAGCGCTCGCGGGGGGAAACTCAGCTCAGCACTTTTGCTCTCGTCTTTCCATCTGCTCCCACAATGCCTCCTTTTTATTAGCTCCGCCGAGGAGTCGAACCGTAAACACTGCCTGGGAAAAAAAAGAGGCTTTGTAACACACAAACTCAGAAAAATTCAACGTCGAGCTTTAACAACCTTAAACGCAGCTTCTTCGTTTTTAATGGCCGCTTTATGCAACTTTCTCTTTCCTTCTATTTTAAGGTAAAATCAGCAGATGCCCCTTTATTCCCAGCCGCCGTATTTCTCTCCTTCTGCTGTTTCCTCTTCATTACTCATGCCTGGCTGCAACAAATCAGCCCCTGAAATGTACTTCTCCCCTCCTTAATTCCCCCTATGGTGAAGGTGCAGGTCTGCGTGCCTTTGTACATTCCCTTTGAAGGCGGGCGAGGGGCCATTGAGTAGCTTTAAAGCAGCTCGAGCTGCGTTTTTTTGTGTGCAGCTCTTAAACAGAAGAAGGAGTAGAAAGAGAGAGGCCCAGCAGCGGGAGGGAATCAGACTTTACTCCGTGCCCTCAGTACAGTCCGTTTTCCCCCTCGTGCGCCCCATCTGTCTGTGACAATAATGTCGAGGCGGGCAGGTTCCTGGTCTCTGGTATGTAAACGTTACCGCTGGGAGCTGCACGTCATACATCAGCACCAAATGAAGGTTCCAGCTTGTATCCTCTCAGCCTCTCGTTCTCCTGCCTCTCCTCTTCTTATCGTTCAGAAATCAAAAAGAGGCCGTAACAATTCTTTCATAGATTTTTATTCTTACTTTCTTGCTTTTCTTGCTTTTCGTTCTACCTTTTCAATCACACTGCAGTTTGTTTTCCTCTGGAACATTTCCTCGATCAGTTTCTCACTAGAACATATTATTACGTTTTCTGCCAAAGTTGTTTTGGTTTCGGTGATTTCACGGGAGGTTTCATTAGATTTCAGTGCTCTCGTAAATGGTTTAGTGTGGGCGGGGCTCAGTGTGGACAAGGTGATGTCATGTACTTCTGTGCACCAAACAACATTTGGGAAGGCAATTCGATCAAAGTTAATCACTCATGGTGTCAGCACTTTCAGTAAAATGTGATTAAATCGCACCACGTCCCTCCGGATGCACAAGATCACAAGTGTTCTTTTAAAGGAGCAGTATGTAACTCTGACACCTGGTGTTTAAAATGGGCACTGCAGTCTAAATTCAAAATATTACAGAGCTGTCTCCCCTCCTCCTCTCACTCAGGTCAGCATGTGGTGGACACTGTAGCTTCAGTGTTTAGCCAGCTCTGCATGTGGTGGACACTGTAGCTTCAGTGTTTAGCCAGCTCTGCATGTGGTGGACACTGTAGCTTCAGTGTTTAGCCAGCTCTGCATGTGGAGGACACTGTAGCTTCAGTGTTTAGCCAGCTCTGCATGTGGTGGACACTGTAGCTTCAGTGTTTAGCCAGCTCTGCATGTGGAGGACACTGTAGCTTCAGTGTTTAGCCAGCTCTGCATGGGTCTGTAAAGCTTTCTGCGTTCTAACCTCTCTCCATGTTTCAAAAGCATCTCCAACATTGATCCTAGTTTGAGCAGCTTTCTGCTGCTGGAGCTTATTAGAAACATGCAGAGGCTTTTTAGCTCGGGTACAATCACTTCTATCTGAAGCAGTTCCACTGCCCGCTTCCATCGCTGCAACACCTGTTGCTCTCATATCTGGCCGTCCAAAACGGCCTTCAAAGCCCCGCCTACCTGCTCTGGTCCAATCAGATCCAGAGCATTCAGGAGCAGAATCTAATAATCTGTATTAAATGTAATAGAGAAATTGATCACAAGGTTTTAAACTGCACCCAAAACAACAGAATAGTTGATCAAGCGATTTTGATGCTTTTCAAACAAATATTTATGTCATTATTAAGTGTCTAAACATCTGTGGTGAGTTTTTGTCTCTTTTATTTTAAACTCTGAAACCAAATAATGTACATGTTCATTGTTGAGGATGTCAACAATCAGTGATCTGCCCAATCACTGCACAAACCTCAAAAATGATGTGCAGTGTGCTGTTGTCATTAGAAGTATTGTTAGATACATTCCTGCTTCCCATATTGTTTCATGTTGTAAACACCTCGACGGTCCTTTGTTTGTTACACAGCCCAACATATGCTGAATAGAGTAATGATTCAGCCACTGTTACATACTGTGTTGCAGGACTTTGAACTCTTTGTCTCCCTCTTGTGGCCACATAAGAAAGCATTAAAAAAATAAACCATAAAAATCAACATTTTAAATTAATTAAAAATTAAATAAATTAAGTCAGGCTGCCATAAATGATTCGTTTCTGCAAATAAAAAAAGTCTCCGTGTTTGACACCTGTCTCTTGATTGTGCTGCATGTCTCCGATTATGGACCACTCCCTCCATTCAAAGAGCCCCCGTAACCTACCTAGCTGTTTGCGCCCCCTGTTGGTCGTAAGCAGTAGCACTTCTGCCTCCATAACCCCCTGTTAGCCCCCTACTCCCCCCCACTGTCTGCTCCACACTGGGACATTACCATTTGGTGAGACTGACTGGCTTTGGTGAGAGAGACGGTGGGGGTCCTGCAGGGGGGACTCCTGCGCTCAAGGCTCTCCTTTGCAGCGCCAAAGCTGCTGGATCTCTTTGTTATCGTCCAAACACACGTGCAGCACACGGAGACGAGACCAGGGTACAATATCAGAATCTGCATTGATATCGGTTGTGTTACAACCTCACATTAGATTTAGACGCACGCCCTGAACGCTTGTGTTTTTAAAATATTTAAAAACCTGCATCATTTGTTACGTAACGTGAGGTTGAGCTTAAGTCTGCTGCCAATGTGGACATGAGGTATGCCGGTGTTTGTCAGCAGGGAGGACACAGATGTATTGAGGCAGGAGTGGCACAAATTAAATTAGAGCTGTGCTTTTCTTATGTTACTGGATTAATGCTGGTGCAGTACTCTCATCCTAACAGCAGGTGGCATCAGCAAGCAAATGAAAGCTGTGAGCAGCCCATGGGAGTGCGTTTGTATGATTATTAAGTCAATTAAAAAAAATCAGGAGTTTGAAGGTCACATATTTTGATTACTTTTTTTGTTTTTTGTAAGTTTTTAGTCAGATTTCCTTCAGTAACGGCGCCTTTATGTTACGGATAATACGAATGGGTAAAAACAGCTTGGGTCCTTTAAGACGTCGCTCCGGGAGGACGCATCCTCTGAGCGGTCATGACCTCTGCCCTAGAGGTCACAGTCCCACCAGCCAGCTGTCCACTCTGTCAGTTTTAACAAGAGTCCCCACTTCCCTTGCAGTTCGTCCTCGCGCCATAATTACCAAGCTTGTCCCAGTGTGGACGTAATTGATGGACAGATTTTGTCCTGATTTACATGCATGTTTACAACTCTTCAGGGTAATTCACTTTCTTCTCAACCGACTTGTTTGACACTTTTTTTTTTTTATGTTTTCACACACTGGCAGGACAGAGGAAGAGGAAACAATGGTGACAATTTGCCGTCATGTGTCACAAAGCCATGCCCTCTTTGTATCTGTCCCACTTCTTCTCCTTTGTCATTCAAATAACCTCATGAATATTTCACTCCCCTGATGTGACGAGTGGCAGGAGGGAGGTGGAGAGCGAAGTGAGCGAGCGAGCGAGCGGGTGGCTGGAGGAGAGGACATGAAAGAGTCGTTATCGTTGATTTGGCGTGCTTTAAGTCAGAGTAATGACCTTGTCCTGGCGTCATTACTTCACTTCTGGTGTGTCTCATAAGTCCGCCGGACGTCCCGGAAGCAAAAATGATCTTTCTCTCTTCTTTGGCTTCAATTTTTTTTCTGCGTTTTGAGAAAAATTCTCCCCGTGAGAAACCCCCCAGCAGAGCCCTAATTACACGTGTCCCCTAACACCGTCACCCGCTGTGTCTTCCAGACGGCTCGTTTGCCCTCACACACTCACCACAGCCTGAGTTTAGCCTCCAGGCCGGCGAGTGGGTGAAAGGTGAAGCTAATGAGTCGAGCGGAGGAAACACTCCTAACCTATGAATGCACTCTGACAAAGGCCAGCGCAGAAACACAGGAAGTGAAGGGGCTCTCGACGTGGCCTTCTGGCTTCGTGAAGTGGCTTCAGAGTGTATGAGCTTTCCTATTTTCAGAGATGTTTGCTTTTAAACACTTGATGTAAATTCCTTTGACTTGAGAGGCTTTTAATTGGGGGAAAACAACAACCTCCATCTGTCTTCCTCTCAACATGAAAACATCATTACTTCAGCTTTTGAGCGCTCGCGTGATTTTCCTAGCGGCTAATTGCCCCGATGATTAAACACTTAGTCTAAAGTCAGAATCACAGCTGAACGTGGCATCACACAAGGTGAACTGTGTCATATCCGTTTGCTAAGTGTGGCTAACGTTGCATGTTGACATCAACGCGCCCGTGATGCTTACATTTTACTCTGGCCACATGGTTATACGCTAAGCTAACCTGACGCAAACTACATCATCTCTGTTTTCTTCATCAAAATACAGCCAAACCGCTCCACGTTACGCAGT
>NC_136704.1:23188567-23282807 GCF_947650265.1 Symphodus melops | reverse complement strand
TAGCAGACGAACACTCCCATGATTCCCCGCCGGCCTTGACGTCATGTTTTGGTGTTGTTTAGATGAAGAGCCCTCGACACACTAGTTTTCTTTCACTGCTGTTTTTGTAGTTTTTTTTTTAGGTCTCACAGAGTTTAGCTGTTTCAGACTTTTTAACGTCCCAACAACTCACAGACAAACTAATCAGCAGACTTTTTAACGTCCCAACAACTCACAGACAAACTAATCAGTAATGATCTGATTCCCACTGTCTCCGTTTTGACTTTCGGCTGAACTGAATTTGACCTTTGCACATGCACAGATCCTGAGACTTGGCATCCCTTCCTAATCCTCAAGTTCAGGAAGAAGGTCGAACGGACTTTGTGCCGCTCGTCTGTCAGATCTGTTTTACGACACACAAAGAAAAAACCACAAAGCCAGCTCGACTGAGTCTTGATTTCAGAGCTTTTTAATCAGGGCTGATGTTGGTGGCGTCCTGACAGCAGGTAGATTTATACACTGGAACACGATGAGGTATTGTGTCTGTGACAGGAGCGGTCATTACAGGGGCTCCGGTGCTGAATCCCGGCGCACAGAGACAGACTTTGGGAAACAATGGAGCCGGTGATTGATGAGCCAGATGAGTGTGTCCTCTCAACAGACCAATTAACCTTGATGAGGCTCTGGCTGCTTCAAGCCAAATATTTCCCTCTGCTTATTTTCTCTCATGCCTGCCTCCCATTTTCCTCCTCTTCCTCCCGCTCGCTCCGTCCCCCCCCTCCCCTCCAACACCCCCCCTCACTTTTTTTTTTTTTTTTTTTTTTAAGATGGAAAAGTCTTGTTTTAATACTTGCGGCAGGTTCCTGGTTGTGTGTGCTGCAGAAGGGAGAAATATTTATGGGATACGGGGGATGATTCGGCGCCACTTGTGGCGAGAGATGACGTTCCTTTTCCTCTGAAGCGAAGCGTCGAAACATACATGAAGAGACTCTTTTATAAACACGCTGCAACGCAAACGTTGTTGTGGTCGGCGAAGGTCGTACTGTTCCTACTCGTGTGTTTTCTGTGGGGGAGAGAGGATGGCTGAGATCTGGTTCTGGGTGGGCTAAAGGCCTGGCTGAGGTCTCGTCTTCCTCCCTGTCCTTCATTATCGGGTTCACCCCCCCCCCCCCCCCCCAACGCTGTGTTAACATGTGTGTGTGGAGGTCAGCGAGGGCTGCGGCGTGAGGAAAAGCCTTCCAGCACCCTGCGTGGGAAACTCTGATAAGCCGTCACAGGACACAAAGTCAGAGCTGGTTTGTGTGAGAGAAGTGATGCACGCTCTGAACGTGCGCTCCACCTTCACTTTCAGCCGCTCGCTGTTTTTCTGTCCTCGCAGACCGTTCAGCTTTTTACTTGCCTACACGTTCAGATAACTGAGTTTTCGCAGACTCCACACTACACACAAAAGAGGTGAGAGAAATTTTGTCTGTGGTGCCCGGAGCGTTAAAATCTGCAGCCACTTGACATTTTGAAAACACAATGTCCCGGTTACTCGGGGTTATCCGCAGACCTTGCCACGATCCGTTCTCTTTGAATTTTTTTATTTTTTTTATTTTTTTTACCTTTTATTTTAACAAAGAAATAGTTACCCTGAAAGCTGTCCAAGATGTGTTGCTCTGCAGTCAGAGTAACAGGGACAGAAGCTGCTGTTTGAGCTAATCAGAAACATGAAGTGACATTCAACTTTGCAATATGAAAGCAGAGGCAGAAAAAAACCTCTGTTGCAAAACATGGAGTTGTGTATCAATAAATAGTTTTCTGCAAAATGTAAACGTTGATCAAATTAATAGATGATAGAAGGAATTAGCACCCGGCTGATGTTGGATTTTTGGGACCGAAATATATCGATATTGGGGAGATAAAAAAATGAGATACTGATTCATCGGCTGATACTCACCAATCGATACCGATACTCATCCCTCGATGGAGGTGATTACATGGCGATTCGTTATTTCTTGATTTGGGGGAGTGGCTTGTTCTGCCTGTAGAGGAAAGCGAGGAAGCGTGGATGGAGTCAGGAATCAGGGCCGGAGAGAAAGTGGGGGGAACGACGTGGTCGGATTCGAACACGAGGACGACGCGCCTCGACGCGCCCAAACCACTCGACACTCCGTGCAGCACTTCAGTAATAACTGATATGAACCTGAATGAACACAAGACATCAATAATGCTTCATTCATGAAGCTCGTCCTCAGTGTTTAATAGAGCGGACCCTCCGTGTTTCAGCCCACAGACTCGTATGTTTAGCACTGTGTGGGTTAAGTTTGGCCTCTTCGAATCCCTCCAGAGATGCCAACACACTTCTCAGATATCCATCCACATGGCAGAGTCGATTGCTGGCTGGCTGGCAGAGCTGCGAGCGCAGTGTTGGAGTCAGTTCAGCAGGTCAGATTATAGAGTATCACTCATTGTGCGTGTGCTTGCGTGTGTGTGTGTGTGTGTGTGTGTGTGTGTGTGTGTGTGTGTGTGGATTTAGAGGGAACTCATCTCAAACATTAACCAGCTACGTTTTCTGAATCTGTTATCTGAAACTTTTTCAGTCTGACGTCTGACACAGAAGTGTGTGTGGCTGCTCTCGAGCATGTTTGGGTTTTACTGTCCAGCCTGCGTGTGTGTGTGTGTGTGTGTGTGTGTGTGTGTGTGTGTGTGTGGGCAAACAGGAAAATAAGAGGTCTCGTAAAGCTCTGCAAGGTGATACCATTCAAGCAGAAGCCCCTCACCATATGTTGTCTTATCCTCTCCTGTTTGGAGAGCCTTCCTCCCCCCCCCCCCCCCCCTCCCTCCTCCCCTCTCCCTTCCCTAAAAAAACCCGGAGTGACAGCAGCGGCTGCTCGGGCTTCTTATCACAGGATCTGTGTGCTTGGTCACCATTTCAAAGGGCACCAAGCTCGCCGGCCTTCTCCTCACGTATGCCGTCATGCTCACTCTGCAGTCACACGATTTTACTTTTCACATCTACTTTCCTTTTGTGCTGTTTTGTTACTTTCCTCTTTGTTTGTTTCGTGTTTCGGGTTTGTCAGTCTAAAGATCAAATCCGATATGTGCACACTCGGCCTCGATAAACATTGTGAAATGAGCGAGAGAGAAAAAAACGTGAGCGAAATGTGCCGTTATGAAAGTCCCCGTCTCGTCTCCTTCAGTTGTCCTTCTCTCTCAAACATTTATCCGCTCGGTTACAAAATGTTGCTGACACTTTTTGTGTCCGTCTGAAAGAGGACGGTTATTGTAAATGTTTGTTTTTCTGAATTCTTTGTTCAGATAAACAACGAGATGAAAAGATGTTCTGATGAATCCAAAAAAAGAGGACGAAGGAAGTAAAGACTTCTTTTCTCTTTCGGTTTGTCAACTTTTCTGAAGCACGTTTCCTGAAACTCTACTTTGACAATCTGGCGTCCTCTGACTTTGTATGATCACTGCGTTGGTCTGAAAGCTGCTGTATATCTACGCCAGGTTAGTTTGAATGACTGATTTAAAATGCATTGTTGGAGATCAAACCATGGGGCAGCCAGGGCCGGATTAACCCGCTGTGGTCCCGGGGCACAAGAAGGTCACCGATAGGTCACGACGGCCTCCTTCGGGATTTTATCTCTGAAGTTGGAAATTCCAAGTTAGCGGTCTCACGCGTCATCAGAGAAGAGTCGGCGTCACCTGGGTGGTCTCCCAGCTCCAAGATCTAAGTTCTGAGGTAAACGTTTGAAGACGTGATGTTACGGCACTTCTGCGAATATCTGAATTATTTCTTCTGTGACGTTCAGATTGAAAGATTGAAACTTCACAGGGAGGAAAATGAGCGACTGAAAACGATTCACAATAAAGGATTTGAGTTAAAGAAATGTTTTTACTACATATGTAGCACATAACATGATAAAAACCCTGGTGAGAAGTTGGAATATGTCTCACTCGTTCACTTCATGTCAGACAAAATATGAAGAAAGCAGATTGGTCTGAATGTGGAAATAAAGTGGTTGCTACACGTCTCCTTGGTGCTAAATGTCCCCGAGGGTTCAGACAGTCTGTAAAGTTCAAACTTTTACTGTTATTTCAAAACCTCCAGCACGACTTTATTTTTAATGACGCTGACATGAGCCATCTGCAAATCGTTATTTTCATTAATCGAGTTACGTTTTTCTTTTCTTACATGCTAAGTGCTGCTCAACCAAACTCACGGGTGTTTCCCCTCGCCGAGCGACGGAGCCGTAATCGGAGCCCACTGAAGAAGCGTTCGGCCTCCTGCTCGGCTTCTTCACAGAACGAGCCGGGGTTGTTTGTGCTCGAGTTGAGTCAGAGGATTTCTTTCAATCACACGAAACCTCAATTTGGTTTCAGATAATAAAGTGAGGCGCGAGGCAGCTGTTGCCATGAGAGTGACAAGCACAGGTGAGACTTCCCCCAGTTGTTCCCAGGCGTCAAGACAGGCGTGTGGGACTGTGGACTCTGACACTGTTTGCATTGTTTGGGAGAAGTGTGTGTGTGTGTGTGTGTGTGTGTGTGACAGTCTGCACACTGCAAAAGAAATCTTGATTCTGTCTTTTTTTTTTTCAGCTGTCAAACCTGATTTTTTTTTTCTTAAGGCATAGAAAATAAAAATACAACCTGCAGAATAAAAAAGTTTGTTCTCTTGTTGTCTCCTCTTCTTCTTCTTTATATTATTACGTCTCTTAAAAAGGGGGGACACAATACAAACGATCACAGCTGTAGTATCAGTTACACGGACTGATTTAGGTCTACTTTGAAACAACTCAACACGGGTAGACTGACAGGCTGGGTTTTGTTTTTTTGGGTTCAATGTTCATACTCCTGTCTACAAGTTGGTCGCCCAATGTCAACAAAAAACAAAGTCTATAAACGATAGCAAAAAGATTTAAAACAAAGACATCGGTTGTGTAATTGACGTCACAAAGTTGCCTAATGTGTGCTCATGATGCCGTCGTATCTGCTGCTCGAGTTTTTGGAGATAAAGGTTTAACGAAAGGTTGGAGACGCTTTTCTTTAATCTGAGAGAATCTGAAATCTGACAAACACCAAACTGTTCTTTCTCAGAGGAAAATCCTCCTTCTTCTTCAGAAATGTTTGTCAGATAAAATGTGCTGAACTTCTCCGGACACCTCGGAGCAGTAACATTTTAAGGGGCATGTCTGACCTGTCACCTCTCCTGCTTTCCTTCCCCAGCGTCCTGGCATGCCGTCTGGAGCGAGGATGCCCCATCAGGGAGCTCCCATGGGCCCCCCTGGCCCCCCCTACGGAGGGAGCCCGGCGGTGCGGCCCAGCCTGCCGACCCCGGTGATGGAGCCCAGTCGTAAGAGGCCGGCCCCCTCCCAGCAGGTCCAGCAGCAGCAGCAGCAACAGCAGCAGCAGCAACAGGTCGTCCAGAACAGGACCAGAAAGTGAGTCTGAATCCAGTCCGTCTCCTGCCTACACACTGCATGGCATGCATACTGCAACTCTGTGTTTGTTTATTTATGCACAAAAGTTGAGACCATGCAGACTGCAAAGGCGGTGGTTGTACTTTGAAAATAATAACAATAAAAAAAAACAGATTCCACTCGTGTTGGCATCAAGCTTTAAAACCAAACAAGGAAATAATCCTGATTCATGTGCAGACAACGGGGTAAGAGCTGGGAATCCAACCAAAATATGTTTTGGCTCATGTTGTACCAAGCCCACAAAGCTGGTACTCAAAGAAACCTCTTTGCCAGATTCTCAAGTGTTCATTTATTTTGCGATCAGATTACTCCAGATTTAAGATGCACTTTAGATTATTTTAATAAAAAAATAAACTTTTTCTAGCTGCCTGAAGTAAGATAACATTAGACACAATCGTTTTGGTTCCTCGAACATTCACACACGTGCAGATTTTTTCTGTAAAAACAGTCAAATCAGAGCGCTACTTTCTTCTTTACAAATAATACATAAATAATGCACCTGTAAGCAGGAGCGTAGCTGTCTTCATGAGGAGTGAAACCACGACCTCTGTGCGTCTCTGCTCAGCTTCCATGCTTCTCCCCTCCTTCACTTATTGCATCTTTTGCCTTGACTCCTTCATCCTTGCTCGCGCTCATGATTGAATGCTTCTCCTCTGTTCGCTCTTTTTATGTGGTTTTTTTTTTCGTCTTTGTTGTCCATTTGCATCATTTATGTGTGTGCATTTATTTATCCACTGTCTGTAGTTCCTACCTGCTCTGGCACCTGCTCATTGTTAGTCTACCTTTTGTCTGCTTTATCAAGGATCTTTACACTCGCGATGAAAACACACACACACACACTCACACACTCACAGTGGACGGATGTCTATTAGGAGAAGAGTGTGGCAGGTTTGATCATTAAAAAAGAGGATCAATATGCACACTCGGAGGACCTCTGTCTCATTCTCTCAGTATCTGCAACACGATTGATCCACTTATAATTAAGCAGGCTTGTCGAACAGGTCAGGGGAAATGTTGTCCCGCGTCGGGTCCTCAACCCCCAGAGCGTCCGGCTGGCTTCGGAGGGTCTGATCGATGGTGCAGGGTGACCCGTCCAGGTGTCTCTCTCTCTCTCTTTGTCAGGAGCGAGTGTCCTCTGGCAAACGAGTTGACGCTCTCGCTCTCGGTGCTCCGTCCAGCTCAGACCCCACGCGGCCGCCAGCTGAGGTTGGGCCACCTGTGTTTGCAGTGTCATTGAGACCTTATGGTCGGCGATACACTGCAGAACAAGCGCTTTCCTTCTCAAAGCTGCTGCTAAAAATAGCATTTAATTCAAGTTTACTTTGCATGAAGTTTAGAAAAGTCAACCCAGTCTTAGGATGACATTTGTATATTTACATGAATTCTAGACATTTTTTGTTCACAGTAAAATTGTGACATTTAAACTGTGGATAAAGCAATGGCAGATGGTGGGCACTGAAGACTTTGACCATAGAGATTTTCCCTTCATGACATCACAAAGGGCAGTAGCCCCTCCCCCAGGTGGGTGACACTCCCACAGCTAGGCGTTTGTTCTGCCCTCTGAGTCTGCCTTCTCACCGTAAACAATAGGACATGGAGCCAGAAAGCAGCGAGTACACCCGAGTCCTTCCAGAGAGGGGGCGTGGTCAGACACAGCTCATTTACATATTTAAAGCTACAGACACAGAAACAGCCTGTTCTGAGCAGGGCTGAAATAGAGGGGTTTATAGCCATGATCAAATACAGGATCAGAGTGGATTTAGTGGAGTATTGTGTGATGTTTAGGTGAGGGTAAATCTTTGCTTCCATATGTTTTGATTTGCTGGTGAGCAGGGAAGCTAATTTGCTTAAAGGAAGATGAAAAGAACAAAACACACAGCAGGGACAGCCAGATGATAACATCCATCATCCTCCATATTCATTTCCTTCTGGAGTAACATTTGATCGCGTACGATCTGTGAGGTCTCGTGTCTGTGAAATCTTACGACAAACTGCAGGTACGAACTGTCGTCGTCTGGTCTCGCCGAGTGTGTCCCAAGCTTTAGACATAAATGAAGGATTATAGTGTCTTTAATGTTGTTCGGTTTGGAAATGACAAACTACGATAAAATTGATCTTCAGTATCAGCCCAAACTCAAAACGCAGATATCTCTTTGGGAACCAGACAGGATTGAAAAAGTTGTGTGCTTCCTTTGTGTTTTATGTTAAAATCAACTTCATCCAAGGACAGCTTCATGCAATAACGAAAAAGGTTACTTGTTGCTAGGCCAGCAGGTTTGAGCTGCTGGACTGGAGTTAGTTTATTTGTTGGCAGGAGAAATGCTGAGAAAAGTTTCAGTTTTGGTTTAAGAAAGGAGTGAAAATGGTCGAAGCTGCATGTTGTCTTTATCTGCACCTGGGAACCTGCTGCACATCACTTCATCAGTGCAACCTCTATGTGTTCAATCCAGTGCAACAAAAGTGCTTGTTTGACTCCCTCCCCAGAGTTCACACTGTGTCCATTGTTGGTGTGGTGTCTGTCCATGTGTGTGAAGCATGGTTGTTTTGGTTCACTGAGAAACTTTGTTGAATGATTGTGTCCCTCAGACGAGCAGGACGCCTTCCAGGTCCTCCTCTGCTGCACTTTGTGCGTGCATGGACACACACACTCCCAGTGCCTGCCCTTGTCTGAGTTTTCGATTTTGCACTAACTAACAAACCCTTGAACTTAACACACATCCTACACATAAAAAAAAACAACCAGAACCACCAGGTGTTTCCCCTCTTACATCGTTCTTGCTGCCTCTGAGTGTGTGTCTCGCCACAACTCTAATCGGACAACCTTCGAATCCTCACCAATTCTTAGGAAGCCTGTCGGATTCCCTGGAGCCAATGAGATGCCGGCGAGGCAGATGGACATGAGAGAGCCCCAATCAGATCCCACGCTCGGATCAAAGTAGGAGTTTATTCTGCTGCATGAACATTTTCTTACGTTTGATGACCCTGGCCTATTTAGCCTTTTCACCTGAGCCCAGCACTCCCTGAATGACATCTTTTTGGCCAATCTTTTGTGCAGGCCTAGAAGTCAACCCCTAAGACGTAGATGTGCATGCTTAGGATCGGAGCATGGCATGATGGGAACCGTTTTTTTTTTTTTTTTAAGCTAGAGGAGACAAGTATTACACGTCTCAAACTCTTTTCAAACCCTTTGAAATGGCGAATTGTTGTGATGCAGGTTTGTTTTTTATCCCTTGCAATGCACCCTCGGATCGCTGTCTCCTTGCAGCCGGCTTGTTTCAGTACTTGGCATGCTGATGTAACACACTGCTTCACAGACCGTCGCAGTGTGCAGGCGCTTTATCTGCACTGCTAGAGAATCCCCTCTGCACAAACAAGAAGATGAACAAAGACATTTAGAGAAACTTTATGTCTTAATGCTAAGCTCCGGGATTGAACCATATCCAGGAAACTATGAAAGTTTGGCTTCTCAACTGAGTTTATCTGGTCGGATTTCCAATCAACTTTCACCTGAATTTCTCAGGTGTCGTGCAGAAAGTTACATTTTACATTTACATATATTTGTGTTGCAAATTATACAAATTCCAAAGATCTTATCCAAGTCAGTCCGTCATTATCAGATAAGCAAGATATTTGAAATTCAGGTCCCTGCATGAGGTAACTTTTACATCTCAGCTTCTGAAGTGTTTGATTGCTTCGCTACATTTAATATTCTCGCCAGAAATCTTAATTAGAGCCGGTGAGAGCTGCTACACTTTACTAATGAAGGTATGAGGTTGCAGATTGTGTTTTAATTTCACTTAATTTAAGAATAAAACATCTTTAACAGATATTCTTCAGACAATATTCTTCTGAGTTACAAAAAGTTTTCTGGGATTTTTTTTTTTTTTTTGTAAATTTCTTTTTGCAGCCTGGTGCCATCCAGAAGTTTTTTTTTTTAGTTTTTTTTCTAGACGCAACAGAAGACATGTTTGAGTTTCCGTGGATGATCCACAGATCACAACCGTCCGCAGATTTTGTTTACATGAGCTGTTTTCACACATGCACCCTTGAACATTTCCAGAAAAACTTCCGGACAGACGTTTACTCTGACGGATGAGGCCGGGGGGGGCGGGGCTATCTCAGGAAGTAGGACATAAAAATGATGCTGCAGAAATTTAATATGATATTAATGACACCTTAAGGTGAATTTTCTAGTTTACTTGGGTGCTGGCAGGAAAAGTCTGGGTGGTAGTTTGTGTTTAAACATGATGCCTGAAAACGTCAGGAGTTTTGTGCATGTGTGAAAACCACTTAAAGAAACTTGGCCCTTTAGCTGGAGTGTCGCTTTTTTTTTATTTATTTTTTTTTATTTGGCATCACCGAGAAAAATAGCTCTGACAAATGGTCCAACTTATTAAAGATTCTTTATCGTTCTTTTACTCTGTCCTTGGTAAGTATAAGAACATGTTTTTGGTAAACAAATGTCGTTCTCACAGAGCAGGAAATGCCTGGAATTCATGAATGAAAATATCTACACACACACACACACACACACACACACACACACAAATACGTTCTCCTTGAAGACTCTGCATTCCTAAAAGCTCTTGAACACACATCCTGTCACCATCCGACTCCTGCTGCACCGACCCCTTCTGCCGAGTGTGTGTGTGCGTGTGTGTGTGTGTGTGTGTGCAGCCTATACATGTCAAGCAAAAGATGTGTGATGTGACACTTTTTTGGATGAGAGGCTCTTTATCTCCAGGTGGACCGCTGCATTACACACAAACACACGAGCACACACACACACACACAGCTGGGATGCTGGGGTGCTGGATATGGCCCAGCATTTTAGCAGATGGCCTGGGTGCTACGCTATCAGTCACCATAGTAACATGCTCTCTTTTTCCCTTTTCTCTCTGTCTTTCTCTCCCTCTCTGTAGTGCTAAGAGAAGGAAAATGGCAGACAAGATTCTTCCGCAAAGGGTGAGGCTGCATATTTTTTTTTACCTTTTGTTTGCTCTGTTTTTTTGTTGTTGTTGTTGTTTTGTTTTTTTTATGTTTGAGTTGTTATCTTTTGTACGCAGAACAGGAAAATCCTTTTTTGATGTCAGGGCTTCTTGGAAGGCTCAGAGGGCCAGATGATTATGTGTTATTTCCAAATGAGAGGGGAGAGGATGAGGGGAGCGATCAGGAGGTTTTAGGGGGTTTTGTGCAGGTTTTTCATTCCGTAATTTGGACGGTGACTCGTTGATGTAAATTGGAATTGCCAGCGGGATATGGCAAAGACTTGCACATAAGTGAAACCGAAGGAGGCGGCTGAATCGCTGCGTTGCCACAGGTGAGTCCGTGCCGCCGAAGGGTTATGATTTTCATCCTGTGGTCTCAAATTTTTCGGCCCGGTGCCACAATATCAGCGCAACATTTTCTGGCCAGCACACAGAGGGCTTTTTTTACTGCGAGTAAATGGAGGTCTGTGGACTGTGAGGGTCTTGGCTCAGGTCTTATCCCCTTATCATAACCCAGACACAGAGATAGCAGCAGGCACGGCTGGGGCGCCACTCCACAATAATGAGTCAGTTACGGGGAATGTCTGCTTCTCTTCGGCACCTCAGCCCCGGTGAAAGGCAGTGAGATGGAGATAGAGGAGGAATGGGAGGGAACAATAAAGGCAGCCATTTAGACAGAGAACATGAAAGGGGAAAAGACAGGGAGGGAGGAGAAGCAGTGAGCTGGAGGAGAGTGTGTGTGCACAGTTTGGTAAGTAAGCAGCAGCAGCAGCCCTTGATGCTCTGAGGACTTTCATCGGTATGGTAATGTTGGAGTCCCGGCTGGTTGGCTGCACACTCTGCATCTCATTTTCATTCCCCAGTGTCCCCAGGATGGTGTAAAATGTTGTATTAATGGAGGACTGGGCAGCTGCAGAGAGACGACTCAGCTTCTTATGAGTGAAAAGATGAAAACACAAAAGTCTCACATGAAGCAAATGTTATTTTTTTATAACTTATTATTCTTCATATACTCTGGTCGTCTTTAAAGTACAAACAATGTGTTGTTGTTTTTTATGGTGACGAGCTACCAAGGTCACTTTTAGTGTAATATGCTGTGTGACCTGATGGGGAAGCTCAAACTGATGTGCAGAGAGCGGGTAATGCGGTCACAGGTCGGACTTGAACCCGGGTCGCCTACTTGGAGCACGACAGCCTTTTTTGACTTTTTAGTTGTTTTTTTTAACAAATTTCAAATGTAATAAAACGTGTTCATTGTGACCTTTAAGGTGCAGGTCGGGACATTTTGTTAATTGCTGTTCCCTCAAGTAGCTAAACCAACCAGAACTTACAGAATATTTGGAGCAGTCTTATCTGAGCTTATTGCATTTGCATGAAAGTTCTTCAGCATTTCCAGCAAAGATTAGACTTCTCCTGTTCTGTCATTCTCTGAACGTTTTCAGTCCTTGACAGCAGAATATATTAAAGGATGAAACGTCCTTGAAACAAGAGTCTGGACCGCCTACAACAAAAAGGCAAAACTGTTGGCTGATCTGCTTAAGCCTGTCGTGAAGTGAAGACGGTCCATTTGAAGAAAAAAACCCAGTTCTGAATCCTTTGTGCGTCACATATCACAGTTGGAACGTGTCCTGACTTCATGTCGTCTCCCCTCTGCGCAGATTCGTGAGCTGGTCCCGGAGTCTCAGGCCTACATGGACCTGCTGGCGTTTGAGCGCAAACTGGACCAGACCATCATGCGTAAACGCGTGGACATCCAGGAAGCACTGAAGAGGCCGATGAAGGTAAGGAAAAACAAAACGGGAACAATGAGGAGCCCTGGCTGCCCTCGTAGCATCACTCCAAAACTCCAGCTGTAAAAGTGATAAAGCCAACGCCACTTTGTATTTCATCCTCGAAAACGCCGCGATTTGTTTCAGACATTTTTGATATTTCGGATTTTAAATCTTGACTTTTAGGATACAGCGTGAGTTACAATCTTACTGAATCGTGAAGACATTTCTTCACTCAAAACTTATGTGTTATTTTCTCTCTGCACAAAGCAATATAATCCCAAATGTAACCCGCGGCTACAACGTTTAAGTGGAGTGGGAGCTCATTATCTGTTCAGATTCTCCGGCTGGGTTTTGATGCTTAATTCTGAATTCAGTAAAAATTGTTAAACTCACGTTTAGTAAGAAAGACTTTTTAAAGAGCCACACACCGGTTTAGCTCGGGGGCAGCCACTGCATTAAAATATGAATTTAACATTTATTGAATGTCTGTTTAAACTGGAATATTTGATGTCCCCTTGTGTCAGCAGCAAAAGCGTAAACTGAGGCTTTACATATCCAACACCTTCAACCCTGCCAGACCCGACGCCGATGACTCAGATGGAAGCATTGCATCGTGGGAACTGCGAGTGGAGGGGAAGCTGCTGGATGACGTGAGTCGTGTTTCGTGTAAAAAAAATCTGCAGCACATTCACATGGAGTCACATCATCCCAGTGACTGCGGGGCTGATCGGCTGCAGGGTGTATTATTTCATCACTGAGATCATAATCTTCCTGTAAAGTCTGAGAGCGTGCAGCTCGTTCTTCAGCCCTGTTATGATTTTACTTAAACAACTGGGGACCGAGAAATATCCGCCTGCCCGGCTTAGTGATGGATGTTCTTGAGGAGAGACTGTAAAGAAGTGTGAGATAGTGAAAGATGGTATATATGTTGTTTGTACTGTGAGCCGCTCCTCTGGTGTTCTCAGCAGTCTGGGGGCAAGGCCGTCACTTCACCGCGGTACAAAGCATTTAAGTTACACAAACCACAAATATTTCTGGTTGAGCGCAAAGGAAGTGGGCCCTGAGAACGTCCTTCCGTCTCTCTTTTTTCTGATCTCCCTCGGCCTCTTGTGGGTTTCTCATGACTGATGTTTGTAAGAGAAACGAAAACGTTGAAAAGTTAGTTTTACATTTTGTGATTTTAAACATTGATCGACCACCTCTCCACCTCTGCCCCTTTTTTCTCTCACAGCCGGGGAAGCAGAAGAAGAAGTTCTCTTCGTTTTTTAAGAGCCTGGTGATCGAGCTGGATAAAGATCTCTACGGCCCCGACAACCACCTGGTTGAGGTCAGTTCACAAGTCGCGGCGCCTCCCTTTGTGCACAGGAAGAGGCTCACTTTAAAAGCTTCACAGTATCGTCAACCTTTTTTACCTGCTTTGCAAACCGACCACAGACTGTTTTTAAGAGATGCACGATGATCTTTGATGGTGAACGAACGACCGTCATAACCCGGCTCGAGGGCAACGACAAAAAGACGAGAGGAGTCCCGAGTTTACGAGATAGATAGATAGATAGATAGATAGATAGATAGATAGATAGATAGATAGATAGATAGATAGATAGATAGATAGATAGATAGATACTTTATTGATCCCGAGGGAAATTCAAGTTTTCAAATACTGAAGAAGAAGAAGATTTACTTTATAGATCCCTGTAGGGAAATTATGTTTTTCCACTCTGTGAATCACACACACACACACACACACACACACACAGGCTGATATATACAGTACACACGCAGACACAGGATCCTATGGACATGCACTAATGGAGTTTGTATTTGTCTTGAAGGTTTTCTTTGACCTTTTTATTTTTTTAGATTTTAATTTTTCAGTATAGTTGTTGATTTTTTTATGTCGTCAGCTGATTCCTCCTGTTTCCAGTCTTTACACGTAGCCAAGCTAGCTTCCTGTTTTACACAGATTCAAAACTTTTCCTTATTTTTTTCCAGGGGAAAAAAAACCCAGTTACATCTTACCTGATATATTGAACGACTATTTTAGGTATTTATTCGGTACATTATACGCCGATGTGACTCTTTGCTTTGTGATCTCATGTTTGAACTGTCGCCTGATAATACCTTTTCCTAAAAACGGCTAAAAGGATATAAAAGGATATTTTCTACAATCGTAACTCTTCTGCAGAGGATGCATCCTTTAGCTGGTGTGTAGCTTCGCTGTTGGTGCCTTTCGTCAGTCATCGATTCACATGTGGGCAAACGAGCCTGTTGGTCACTTTCTTTTGAGATCACATCCATTAGTCATACGGAGCGCCAGCATTCTGCTCGAATCTGTGAAAAGGAGCGTTGGAGCGTGCAGTCAGGGTCAGTGTCGACCTCGTCATTCTGCAGAGGGAAAAACATTCACATGAAATGATTTCTTTGTGATATCCGGTTAATTCTCGAGCTGCGATCACCCCAACTAACCTGCCTCCTTTTTTTTCCCATCCCTAATGGATTAATAATGAAATAAATCAGAGTGACTGGGCTGCCCTCTCTCCCTTACAGTGAATTGATTTATACAAAAGAGAGGGATTTTAATTATTTTATTTCAACGTTGCAAGGTTGTGGTTGTTTTAACATGCAGCTTTGAGAACTGGAGAAAACAAATGCTGGCTTATTATTAAAAAAAAAAAAACAATCGTTAGACGCCCTTCTCTTTGTACCCTCAAAATGTAGTGACTTTGAAAAAAGCCATAGGCCTATTAAGAGTGAAATTTGTGACTCCTCAAGGTTCCTCCTTTTGAGAGGGTTTTTTTTTTTAGCACGGCACTCAGCTGCTTCGCCTCGAATGATTTCCCATCAAAGGAAATTTTTCTCTACCTTGAGCTACAATCAGCGCCCAATCTGTTTCCGAGCCAGCCATTGGTCGGAGGAAAACATCGCTCTGTATTGCACGCCAATTTAGTGCCGTTCACAGACCTGAAAATGGCGTTCAAGTGCTTTTCTTTTCACTGAGCGCTGAAGAAATATGGAGTTTTAAATAACGTTTGCTCTGCACTTTGATAGTCGGTGGATTTTTTTTTTCTCACCTCAGTTTTACTGACGGCTTTGCTGATAACATCCACGTGGTTTACCTTTTATTATTGTATGGTGCAGGCTCATCATTTGAAATGTAACCCCATCAGGACTGCTAGTTACAGAAGCTCTACGAATAAGAAACAAGTGAATCTCAACGCTGGTTTTTAAATTCTTTAAAGGTTTTATTTTGGGGCTTTTTTTTATTTGAAGACAGGACAGTGGACAGAGTCAGACCAGAACACTGAAGATCCGTCTTCATCCGATCTGTAGTTAAAACGTGCGTACATGATTTGAACTGTGGCCTTCAAAGTTGTTGGTACATTAAATATATGAAACACGTTTAGTGGAAATCTTTTGATTTTTTTTTTTTTAGTCTGAACTAAAGTTGTGGAGTTAACGGACCGGCTGACATCGACGTTGCTGGAGCCACGTTACCACTTCGGTTAATTTGCAGAATCAGAGCTGTGTGGGTGTTTCTTTATTTTTTTTTTAAACCACGGTTGAGTCATTCACTGGAAACAACCAAATAAGCTCAAAACTGTCATGACATGCTGAGTCCAGTCGGTGATAGTTAAAAAAAAAAGAAGAGGCTTACCCACCGCAAACAGATGGGAAAATCATGGAAAATGACACAGTTTAGTTTTAAATAATCAGACGGTTACTGATATTCAATTACAATAAAATAACCTCTTCCTGCACCTTGTTAGTTTGGGAAGTGATGCCAGAAAATCCCGCTCACCAAAACTTAATTACCGTAAAACTTCTATTAAAAGCCCACACTCTTATTGACATTATATAAATCACTAATTTAAGCTTACTTTGTAAAATAGCATGCTGTCCTGCTTCACAGCCTGCACACTTTATATAGGAGCGGACATATGTTGTAGTTATTAATTATTAAGACCTGCCTTCATATGTCAAATCATGTGACAACAGCAGGCTTTCTAAAGGGACTGGGCGGAGCTATGATGTTCATACCTTATCCTCCCATTTACATGCATGGCTTTCCTGTGGCCACACCCTGTTAATCTGTGGACAAGCATTATTTTATTTTTAACAAATATCACCAGAGGGGTTCTGGAAACTGTTCTAACTTTAGCAGGAAAAAAAGAAGAAGAAGAAAAAAACGTGTGTTCTTGTAAAAATCTCGTTGCGCAAAACACAAGAAAAACAAATGGGATTTCACAGCCTTTAAAAGCAGGAATGAATTATCGTTCATAAAGTGTGAAACAAACAGAAGCTGAAGTGTGAAAGTAACAGTCTGATTTAAAGCAGCTCGGCGTGGGGCATGTAGTCAGTGTGTTGTGGTTTTGTCTTTCAGTGGCACCGCACGCCCACCACCCAGGAGACGGACGGCTTCCAGGTGAAGAGGCCCGGAGACGTGAGCGTGCGCTGCACTCTGCTGCTGATGCTGGACTATCAGGTGAGCATCCTCACAAGTCTCACAACCCAGTCCTGAAATAGACTCCGCTTCAACTCCGTGACTAATCCGAGCCGTGAAATCAGCTGTTCTATCGACATCCTGCAGGCCTTACATCACTGATAACAGCGTACAACAACATTACAGAGCCTCCATTCAAACCTGATGTCCACGCAGCAGAGACACGATAAGGACGTGATGTAAAGGCGGGGACGTTGCTAAGTGTTGTCATGTGATCTCATGGTCTCTGCAGCCTCCCCAGTTTAAGCTGGACCCTCGTCTGGCTCGCCTGCTCGGGATCCACACTCAGACCCGCTCCTGCATCATCCAGGCCCTGTGGCAGTACGTCAAGACCAACAAGCTGCAGGACTCCCATGACAAAGAATACATCAACTGTGACAAGTACTTCCAGCAGGCATGTGGCTCTCTACACTCTGTAAATCCCGCTGTTGTTGCGTTTAATACTGAAGTCAGAGAAACATCATGAGGTGAAGTCTTTTTGTGCACGACGGTTTAGATTTTTTGATTTTCAAGAAAAACTGGAGGAAATAAAAGAAAGTTTGTGACCATGTGTCATCTGCAGCAACAAAAACAAACCAACAAGCAGACGTTATATTTTATATCATACAGTGTAATGGTTTCCTATGCTTATGACTCTCTATACGTTCTGTAGAGAGGGATGTGTCGTGGCATTTATTTTAATAAGCATGAAGGGAGACCGTTCAACATTTCCACTCCTCAAATCAGAGGAACAAAATATCCAGACCTGGTTTCTAGGAGGGGGCAAAAAGATGCATAAAAGGAGGGTGCCTTTTACATTTCTGCAGCCTCAACTGAAAAAAATACTAAGAGTGTGTTGTTGTTGTTTTTTTATGATATGTAATTTAAAGGGACACTTCACCCATTTACATGAAGCTGTGTATCATTAGAAACATGGTAGGAGTGTTGAATGGTCGTGAATCCAGCCCTCATTTTGCCCTGAGACGAGAAACATGTGTTTTTCTTTGCTTGAAAGTTTTCTTCATGTGATGCAAAAAGCGTCATATTGCATCACATGAAGAAAACTTCCAGGCAAAGAAAAACATATTTTTCTCGTCTCAGGGCAAAATGAGGGCTGGATTCACGACCATTCAACACTCCTACCATGTTTCTAATGATACACAGCTTCATGTAAATGGGTGAAGTATCCCTTTAAGGCTTTCAAATGATAACAGTGACTCAGATAGTGTTTATAACATCCATGATCTGATGGTCACGTGACCTGCCTCTTCATTAGGAACCACAGATGCACCTTAAGTCCTTGAGTTCAATAACCAGTCCTGCAAAGAGCACAAACACTAAATGCCTGATAGACACATTACACCGGTACTTTTCTGCATCATCATTGTATGTACATGTATGCAGCTGTATAATATCAGAGTGAGAAGGTCATTTTTGTCTGTGCCTTTAAGACGTTTCATTTTAATGACCCTCCTCTTCAGATCTTCGACTGCCCTCGGCTGAAGTTCTCTGAGATCCCTCAACGCCTCACCAACCTCCTCCTCCCCCCTGACCCCATCGTCATCAACCACGTCATCAGGTAGACTCCTCCTCCTTCAATCTCACTTCCTTTAAAAGGCATTTGGGATTTAAAAAAAACAAAAAAAAATTTAAAAGCCTGATTCTTTTTTGTGGCTCTTCTCTCTGACTGATTTTATTCATGTTTCATCCCGCAGCGTGGATCCTAACGACCAGAAGAAGACGGCGTGCTACGACATCGACGTGGAGGTGGAGGATCCCCTGAAGAGCCAAATGAGCAGCTTCCTCCTCTCCACCGCCAACCAGCAGGAGATCGCCTCGCTCGACAACAAGGTGAGATCACGCCACCGCCGCAGCGGACAACAACAACTCTCCGTGAGTGATTCCACTTTCTGAGGTGATGAGGAAAACTTTAACTGACGTTTTTGGTTTAACTGCAGCAGATTAACGAACGATAAATGTCCTGACTTAACTGTCACTTTTTTAACCCTTTAACACGAGCACGGTGGTCGATCTGTCAAACACTTACAGCAGCTTAATTCAGTCAAAGATTTGGCCTGCTGGTTGCTCGCTCTCTCTCTCTCTCTCTCTCTCTCTCTCTCTCTCTCTTATTTCTGACTCCGCCCACTGTCCCATCTCTCCAATAGAGCCTTTAAAAAAAAAAAAAAAAGCCCAGAAAGGCAGAACTCTCTGCTATTAAGAGAAGAACGCTTTCAGGTCCAAGGTCACATTTCAAAAGATGACCGAAAAAAAACAAAATTAATTACTGTACAGTTTTCAAATTTCAAAATTTTATAAAGATTCTTTGTTCCTCTGTTTCTCCTCAAAATGTTTACAAGTGTTTATTCATACACTCTCAGAGGCTCTGTGTTTATTTCTCTTAGTGTAAAGTTTGTCACTGTCCCCCTTCTTGTTCTTTTCCAGATCCATGAGACCATCGAGTCCATCAACCAGCTGAAGATCCAGAGGGACTTCATGCTCAGCTTCTCCAGAGATCCCAAAGGATACATCCAGGACTGGCTCAAATCCCAGAGCCGGGACCTGAAGGTTCTTACCCACTGTTTATGAGCACACACACACACACACACACACACACACACACACACACACTCACGGATACTTCATGACGTGAAGACTTTTCTATGACCAATAGGAACATTTCACCTTCAACCTTAAAGACAGGCTTTTCATTCAGGCCGTCTGGTTTTTGTTTGGTTCGATACGACACATTTAGTTTGTTTTTGTCTCCACTGTGTTGCACCACTGTGATTTAGTGACGTGTCTGTGGAAACACAAGCTAGCTCAGGCTTTACTGTACTGAACCAAAGCTGAGCGCTGGGTGGGAGCTTTAAAAAAGCACAGCAGGCGACCCCTAGTGGCTGAAAGTGGATGTTCAGGGGAGATTTTTGACTTAATGGCTAAATGATGAGAAGTCCTTCTAAAAAAAAAATAAAAAAAATTAACAGCTTATTCCATCTGATCAACATTTATCTGAGTGTGTAAATATTGAGGTGTTGTAAAGCTGCAGAGAACATTTAATCCCGTAGATATCCGGTGTTTTGCTCCTTTAATGGTTATTATTCGTTCCTATCAATAATGGCTAAACGTTTTCATTGTCTGCAGTTAATGACTGATGTTGTGGGGAACCCTGAAGAGGAGAGGAGGGCGGCTTTTTACCACGAGCCCTGGTCCCAGGAGGCCGTCAGCCGCTATTTCTACTGCAAGGTGAGGGACAAATTAAAAAAAAAAAACCCTGCTGTCTAATTATCTGTCACGCTCACCTCAAAAGCACCTTTCACATCTGAACACTTTTTTTTTTCTTCCTCTTCTCTTTCTGTCGCTCAAAGATCCAGCAAAGGAGGCAGGAGCTGGAGCAGGCCTTAGCTGTCCGCAACACCTAAACCGAGGTCCTCCTTGAAACTCTGGATTTCAGAGCAGTGTGTGCGTGTTTTTTGGGATGTGTGTGCGAGGCCATCGCTGTTGTCTGGAGAAACTTTATACCTCTGAAAATGTTGCTTAGTCATTTCACCTTTCAGAGGTATTGCAGTGTTTTGAATAAAAGACGTGTTTTTTTTTCTCGCAATAGCAGCAGTGTGTCCGTGTGGAAGCTGGATATTGATGCACATTTAGTTCCTCGTTTTTGTGCAGGACATCATCATCCTTAACCGCATGTATTTAAAGCACCCGTAGAGGTGACGCCCTCCCCCCTCCCCCAACACCGCACACAAACTCAAACAACAACAAAAATCCTCTCCATCGCTACTCTCTGCTTTGTAAATACGTCACAAGTAAAGTCAAGACGAACTCTGAGCCAGCTGCTCTCACACACACACACACACACACACACACACGCCGCGGCTGTGTTTCTGGAGCTCTGCGTCGAGCTGACGTGTACCTGAATTAACAAGACATCAAGGTCCACCCTCACAGCCCTCTCTATTATTTAGGCGTGAATTATTCAAAGTGTGTTTTCATTTGTTCCAAGAGTGTTTCCATAAAACCGATTAATTACACCAGCAAGTCGAAGACAAAGTGGAGCACGTTGTTTTTGAAGGGATTTGAAAGGTTGCAGATCCAAGCCTTCGATGTGTCTCATTTTAATCTGACTCTCCAGTGACGCTCTTATTAATGCATCAGTATTCACAGCTTCACGTCTGTTCACAGAGCTTTAAACCAGTTCTGATCAGTTAAATAATAACTCCAATAATAGCTTTTTTTTATCCCCCCCATCTCCCTTAATCACAG
Source organism: Symphodus melops (assembly GCF_947650265.1). NCBI lineage: Eukaryota > Metazoa > Chordata > Actinopteri > Labriformes > Labridae > Symphodus > Symphodus melops. The sequence goes on along the minus strand of NC_136704.1, from coordinate 23,261,860 downwards.
AGAAAATGATAAAAATGCCTCTTATACATGTTGGAACCTGTCTGTGTGTACTATTTTTGCCAGCTAATGTCTTGAAGGTGTTACCAAAGGTTGCAACAAGAATAAATCACGATCACTGAAATGCAGAGGAAGTGGGCAAAAATAATCCTCACCTGGGTTTAATTTTGAAAAGTGCAAAAATATCCTCATGAAGAATAAATTTGAATCCCCGATTTTTAGCTTTTTTTTTTTTTTTTTGTATCCAATGTAGGAATCAAATGTGGACAAACCCTGAAAGCGTTTATGAACTGATCTTTTCAGCCCAGGTGTGGAGAGTTTTGTCCACTTCCACTCTTTTACATGAAGAAAGTTTTCTTTTCTAGAGATGTGAATGTAAATATGGGTTTTTTTTTCTTCCCCTTGAACAGGGTCAACTGTACAGTATACGACAGACTATCTCTGTGTGTGTTTGTTTTTTGGGGGTGGGTGGGCGGGTGGGAGAGGGTGTGAGTAACATGGTGCAGTATGGGAGCTCCATGCGTTTTGCATTAGTAGGGCAGGAATGTTAGTGTTCCTCTGTGTACTATCTCGGGTCAGGGTGGTTTATTTTAGGTCCATCCCGTCGCTATCGTGGGAGCTGGATGCTGCGACAAAGAAAGACTTTTAATCTGAGTAGCAGTTACACATGAAATAATCTGCCCCCGGCCCCCCTCATCTCCTTTCACACTTTTTTAATGACCTGTATGTATATGTTGTCAAGTCAGAGGGAGGATTTTTTTCCTTTTTCTTTGCACTGTGCTAATCCTTGTCGTTGGGGTTTTGGAGCGGCTGAGAGCCTCTTAATTATCCCAGCGTACACAAAAAAGTGATTGGATGATTTCACGATGACCTATGCATGCTCCATGGACATCCCAACAAGACTGCTCGTGTAAATAAAATTTAAAAAAAAGAAAGAAGAAAAAAAAAGATGGCATATTCGTCTCTGTGTTGAGCAAAAGACTCATCGAAATGCCTTCTGGAAACTTTTTTGCCAAAAATGATATGCCCTACCAGCAACTAACTGTAGGTGTGATTTTTCTGAACTGTGTTTTTGTTACTAAGTTATATTAACTGCACTCATTAGAGGAGAAACAGTAGTCATTGGTAGTATCTTTAGTCCTGTGTGTAACCTAGAGGGGTTTGTCTTTGTGCCACAGGGGCATTCACATTGTTGTCATAAAGTCACTGATTCACTAGCACCCTCTTGTGTAGGAAATTAGAAACTGCAACTCGTGGGTGAGAAAAAAAAAATCTGAGAAATGTAAAACAGACTACTGCATCTACTGTTTCTAAACCCTGACATAATACTGTCCACATGTTTGTCCCACTCCCTGCATGTGTTTGGTGAAGAGTGGGAGCCGCTCTTTGTCTCTGTTTACACTGTCGTTAGAGCGTCACAAACAGGGAGACATGATGATGACATGATACTGTACTGTATGTCTGTAGAGAGCAAAACCTGCTCGGGGATTTCACTCTACAAGAAAAGATGGAAAAAAAGAAAAGAAAAAGGGAAAACAGCTGTGACATTACGAGACAGCCTGGATGTAAATAAAGAAGCGCTTGCCAAAGTTTGTAAATGCCGTCATGTCTGAAGTGTCTTTTTTTCCACTTTTGGAACCACAACATGCTGATGTGATGGAGCTTTATAGGGCCTTCAATCAGGGGCGGAGGGGGTGTTACATGGGCTCGGAGGCCTCCGTACATTTAGGTGCACGCACTAACCACTAGGCCACCTGCTCCCTGACAATGACGTTTTATACAACTTTATACTCCAATAATAAAATAAAAAAGGAATGGTTTTCTACTTTTTACTCCAAATCTGAAATCTAGTTTCTTTTCAGCTATTTTCCCCCTGTCCCATGAGAAGCGTTTCCTCATATTTAGGATTTTTTTCATTTGAACTTTTCTGATGCAGTTAAAGGTCAAAGGTCAAAATGGGTTTAAAACACGTCCTAAAGCTTAAACCAATGAGAGCTTAAATTGCTTCTCGCGTTGACTAAAGACAGGACTTCAGATTCTGACTCACTAATTGTAAATTATAATTCGACAATGACTCAGCACTGTAGAAACATCCTCCAGGGAGCTGTGACGGCACAGGCACATTAAACGTCACTGGGCTTAAGGCGAGAAACAAGGTGAGTCAAGTGCATCTTGTTCCTGCACGAAAGGCTTTTTACTAAATACTTTCTGTAAAGTTCAGTGTTTTAGCTGACGCATGACTTACAGGAGAATCTGTATTTAGAGATATATTTTTGTATTTGTTGTCTATGTAACCTTTCTCAGCACAGTAGACCTTTTCCTATTCATCTTATGCTGTGCATGGTGGTGCAGTAGTCAAAGCTGATGCCTCACAGTGGTGAGGTTTCTGGTTCAAATCCTGAGCTGACAGGAGCCTCTCTGTGAGGAGTTAGCATGTTCTCTTCTGGCTCCCTCCCAGTCAAAAAAACACAACATGATTATTATTACACGTTGTCTGTCTCCATGCTTCATCCATGTTCCAGCCGGCACGACCCTGATTGGGAAAAGCAGTATAGATAATGAAGTTTCTTCTTCATTTGATAACTGATGGAATTTATCAATCTTGTATCTCAGAAGAATTCAACAGTAAAGCCGTTATAAATCAATAACAATGTGCCTATTTATTGAAAATGAACTGACAAAAAAACCCACAATATTTCTTAGTTATTTCTTATCAAAATTTATTTTTTGGGCCTTTATTAGAGAGGACAGAGGAAATGATGGGAGAGAGAGAGAGAGGGGTGAAAAGGAGCAAAGGGCAGAGGTCGATGGGGCGCATCTCATAATCCTGCACCTCCTCTTATTTTATGTTTTTTAAATAACTAAGGTTAGAAATGTTGGAAAGACAAAATTTGCTTTTTAAAGTTGTCACTTTATTCAAGTTAAAACGTAATGTTCCTTTTTTTGAACTATAGTAAAAAGGCAGAAGGTGATTCCCCAAGGTTGACGTCTTTGTTTTTGCGTTCATCCACTGCCATCCAAACGAGACATCCCCGACCCGTCTGAAAAACCAAAAACTCACCGGCACAGTAAGATCAGATCCAAATGAAGCAAGACTTTCACAACCATTTATTCAAGCTGTCCTAAGTGACACTTAAATGCATCGTTTGAACGTGTTAATGATTTTCAACAGAAGCACTGCACTGTCAGCTAGGAGCTAAAAATATTTAGCCTTCTCTCAAAGAACACTGTTCTACTCTGTCAGGTAGGTGTTGATTGGTCGGCCCGACCTCCTCAGAGGTGGTGGACAGATGTGTTATTGTTCACTGACTTCACCACAAGAAGCAGGTGGAGGCCTTTTTCCTCACTAGTAATGCACTCTGCCTCAGAAAGAGCCTCTTTCACTCTGCTACTGAGCCAGCTACCTCTCTCTCATGGAGAAGTTTTGTGGTTTGGGGAGGGAGGGGGTAAAGGGGGGGGGGGACTTGAAGAGGCTGTGTAAAGAAGGCCATTCAGCTCATTCAACCATCTTGCTGTGAAGGTTAACCAACCACGCGAAGGCAGACCTTGGCTAGGTAGACGGGACCCTCCCTCTGGGCACCGAGTTCACTTCTCTCCCTGAAGACACATTGTGCACAAAATGCACGCCAAAACTCCGGGAGGCCCGGGCCAGGGTGGAGGATCACTGACTTCATGTGAGCAGATGAGGCCGGATAGGCTGGAACAAACTGTCCAAACGGCCTCCAGACAAACTTTTAGGCAAACCTGGCAGACTATAAAAAAAAAAAATTATACTGAATCTGAGCACGCCATCACAACTGGTTTTTCTGATTTATTCCCTTTTCTTCAGTTCAGCCAAGCAAACAGATACCTGGAGGATTAACTGTTCAAGCACAGAGCCGACAAAGGAAACTGTAACACCCGTCTGTACACACTATGAACTGTAGGAATGAAGAAACAGCTGCTGTACGAACAGAAATATCACTCTTTAATACCTTTTTTTTTTTTTTTAAATTAACACTTACAAGAAAAGGCAGCTTCAGCTTGCTTCCAGGATTTTCTTTCCCTAAATTTTTTACTTAGTAAAGACTTCAGTTCAAAACAAAACAATGAACCCTTTTTGTTCGTGTATTCATTCATTCACTCACTCGTGAATTGATAGTTTAAATACTGTCGCTCGGCTCCCTTGAGAATACATCCAGGGCAGGAATACAAGAAGTCTGTGTGACTCATCGTTTGTAAAAGTCATGAATAAGAGCATTCTTACATTTTGAGCTCGACGTTTGTTTGTTTGTTTTTTTGGCGCGAGGATAAAGCTTCAGTTTGTGTTTGCTCTGTTGAAGTGTCCATGAGCAACACGTTGATGGTTTTGAGCTGATTTCTGACATAAACAAAAGGTTTGGATTGCGGTCTATGGATCACAAAAGTTCCATAATCTGATTCACATTATTTTCCCGAGAGCTCTTTAGTGACACGCCGGGCGTCTAGGTGCTGTTGGCCTGCTCTTGTTCAAAAAGCGCCATGGCCAGATGTGAGCGAGACCCCAGACCCTCCAGGTTACTGAGGAGACAGCGGTGGTAGATGTCCTCACTGAACCTCGGATTGCAGGTTCGTCGCACGTACTTCTGGATCAGCGCCGGCTCCACGGCTCGGAACACGTGCAGCCCAGAGTAACGCACGAATATGTCGTACACGTCCATGCTCTCCAGCAGCTCCTCGTTGTCCAAGATGTCTGCGGCCATTTTGGTCCGAGCGGTCATGTAGTCCGCGTTGTAAAAGCAAGCCTCTTCAAACACGTGGCGGTCGAAGTGCCCGTCTCGCAGCGACTCGGACGCAAAAGAGGAGGAGGCTGCAGAGGGCTGCTGGTCGCGGTAGACGACGGCGGGACTGTACTCTTGGAAGTGGATGGGGAAGAAGACTTGCCAGTTGCTGATGGCGTTCATTCTGCAGCGATTTAGGAAGTCCGCGTTGACCTCCGTCCACACGCTGGCCAGGAAGAACAGCGTGTCCACCGGGTGCTTCTTGGAGATGATGTCCATCAGCTTGACCTGCGAAGGCACCTCCGTCTTCACGCTGATCCAGGGAATCTTCACGTCTCCGTATCGCTTCTCCACTTCCCCGATCATGGCCTTGACGCCGGCGAACACGTCGGTCTGGCTGACTCGCTGGGCATCGAAAGGATCGTAGATGAACAGGAAGGTGAGCAAAACGTTGTCGTGGGTGTCTAAAGTGTTCATCACGTACATGTCGAGGAAGTTCCCGACAAAGTCCTGGTCCTGAGCCGTGACGGGAAGGATGACCTGCACCCGCGTCGCCTCCGTCACGTAAGGCATGGGGATGATCTCAACTGCACTCAGAGGCCGCAGCAAGTTCACACGTTTGGCGATGACTTGACTGTGGCCTTTCTGGGTGTAGGCTTCAAGCGCGAGGTCCAGCACGTATTCCATGCCGCGCGTGGGATCGAAGCGTCGGTAACCGTTGAGAAGACGACGCTTGCGGAAGCGCAGCTGAGGCTGGTACCGCTCGTTGAGACGCTCCACGGCGATCTCTAAAACGGCGTTGACGTCCGCACGGTCGGCCCCTCTCATCTCACACTTGGGGGAACTGTCGACACATGAGTAAATATGCTCCTCAGTGAAATACTCCCAGTTAATGACCTCAAAACGGGTTCTTGGTTTGAAGGGAGGGTTGATCCCGACCGGCCACGTTACTCCGGACTTCCCCTCCGGTGTGAGGTCACTCAGGTTGTTGATCTGCATCTAGTGAGGACACAAAAATGAGTCAGGGTCAAAGCCAGAAAAAAGAAGAACTGGTTGAAAAGTTGTGATTACTCGGGTGTGTGCGTCTGTTTATTTTAAGTTAAGTCGGGCTCCTGGAATAATAAGATCTCCTGAGTCAGTGATGATGCTGCATGACAGATTAGCTTTACTTCATGCCTCAGCAAAACATCTGATCCCTGTCTGGGCATCTTGTTTACTTAATGTATTAGTCAGGAATGTCTGCCTTGGCTTAAAAAAAAAAAGAAAAAAGGGAGTGGTGGCGACAGTAAACTTTTCACACACGACTCGTCACCAAAGCAGCCGATCACAGCGAAGAGAGCGTTACAAACCTGCAGCTGTTGGATCTGTTGGTACGTCTGCTCCAGCTCGATCTTGCTGAAGCGTTTGTGCAGGCGGTACATCAGATTGGGTTCCGATACAGGATGGACGGTGAAGGCGTTTTTAAACTGTACGCTGTCTTCGCGCTCCGGATCCGCATTTTTCCCAAGTTCAAAATAACGATACGTCATCTCCTGCGGTAGAAGAGAATTTGAATTGGAGGGTTCAATGTTCAAATGCACAAAGAGGAAGAGCTGAAGTGAAGACGCAGTATACACATTTTGAGGCTAACTGTTCTTAATATTCATGTTGGAGACATAATCAGTCTGTCTGCAAATTAAAAATTAAAATAAACGTTCACTTTGGTTCAGTTTGGAAAACAATTGGAAGGGAGCCGTCTTGTCGCTCTGAATCATCAACGTTAACTTTCATTCATGTCTCGACACGTTCTGCTTGTTTGTCACAACATCTTCTTAGTTTCTCTTTCACCATGTAACAACTGTCCTGCTTTAAGTTTAGATATATAGATAGATAGATAGATAGATAGATAGATAGATCGATAGATAGATACTTTATTGATCCCGAGGGAAATTCAAGTTTAGAGTCTGTTGTACGTTTCATCTTGACTTATTTTAGCTTCAATGTCAAAAACATCTCTTCTTTTTTTGTATCATTTCACACAACACTATAGCATAAGTATGTTTTTTTTTTTTTTACCTGGTGCATCTCCACACAACTGAGACCCAGGTAATCAATGATGCAGCGGCCCAGCCACTCATCGGGTCTCACACTGAGGATGTCATTACGGCAGGTGTCGAGGTGCGGCTGCAGACGGGCCAGGAGACTGCGAGACAGCAGGTAGCCGTAGCCCCCGTGGCAGTAGCGGGCCTTCTCCTCTCCACCAATGAACTCCTCCGCTCTGCCCATGTACAAATCCTGGCCGGCGCTGAGGTGACCCACCAGCTCGGAGAGACGATCCGCTTGCATGTAAGTGTCATCCTGGGCCAACAGGAACCAGTCGTAGTCGGAGCCGTAGTGCTGGTGGAGGTGACGCACGGTCTCGTACATCAGCCACACTGGGCGGTCGTCCCCGTGGGCTACGACGGTCATCCCGTGAGGCACCTTGGGGCTACGCAGGCCCGTGAAGAAGAAGGTGCGGTGGAAGTGATGGGCAACTGTGCGGTTCACGGCCACGGCCAGCGTGTTGAGGGTGGCCCGCGAGGTCAGAACTCCGACCAGCAGGCGCTCTCTGATGCCCAATTCGGTGTGTATGTACCGCGTCCTGTGAAGAGGTGGCCGAGCAAACGTGAACGGAAAGAAGAAAAATAATTAAGAGTGATCAGAACACCGTCAGAATGAACGTGATAAATGTGTCCTTTTAAAAAGTAAAATCAGATTTAAACAAGCTCATTAACATAAAAGAACCCGTCGACGGGAAAATCAAATAAAAATATCTGATTATGTGACACTTTTCTTTTCCACCGTCAACTACAGGGTTTAAAATAAGGCATATAATATGGTTTAGCATATCTAACACAAAAAAAAATCTGTACTCAGATTGTCTCTAGACTTAAAAATAACTGAAATATAAAGTCACATGTTGTGGTGCTCCTCTAACACACTATCACCAAACTCACCTGAGGACCTTCTTGTGAGGCTTGTTGGGATCCTTGTGATAGGGCACGACGCGTGGCTGAAAGTCTTCTTCTCCTGCTCCGTCTCTCGAGTCCTTCTGAGCGTCTCCTCGGCCCAGGAAAAGCCTCCCGTTGCCCAGTTCATCGCCGCAGGAGTCGTCGGCGTCCCCTTGAGTCCACGACACCATCAAGAGGCTCAGACTGCATCCCAGAGACAACCCCAGGATGAGGGGCAAAGCAGGCCTGAACACGGCCAAGAAGGAGGAAAGACGCATATCTGTCTGGCAGTTATGAGCTTCACCTGATGAAGCTGTTTGGGGAAAATGCCTGGAGTAGATCCTGAGGTACTAAATCAAACATAGACTTTACATCCATGAATCGAAAAAAAGAAGAAGAGTCTGAATTGAACCGTAAGAAATCACTCCAAAAAAAGGATTCCCAGCCCTACCGCCCTGCAGACCAGGACAATCTGGGATATGCAAACTCTCCTTTTCTAGTTTTAAACATTTTACAACATCAAAATGAGGAAACTGATTTGCAGGAAGTGACAGAAAAAAGGCCTTAAATGTCACATAGTTCTTTTCTCAGCAGGTGAGGAGAACCTTACAAAGTCAATAACCAATCTAACACATACCGATTAGATCAACAAACATATTACACAGGTTGCAAAAAAAAATGCAGGAAAATCAACTTTAACGTGACAAAGCTGAAGGAATAAGAGGGTCGTCCTCTTGCAGAAACATTAAAACCATTAAGGACTATTTGTTCTTTCTAACACACAGTCTATGCACTGTCCACTTTTCATTTTCAAAAAGCAAATCTCTCTTTTTGTTGTGATGTTAATAAGCCCAACTTATTCCAGCTAGCAATGTCGCTAACTCCTGCAGAAACACGTTATTTAAATGTCACCAGGTGAAAATGAAGCGCGTCGATTTACGTTTTATCCTGGTGGTCGGTTTATTATTTACAAACCGAGTGAAGGGACGATGACGTTTAAAATCCGTGTCTGAAATTAAAACATTAACTGCAGCATCACAGAAGAAGCTAACAGGCTAGCTTCGTGTCCGTTTTTTTCCCAGTATAATAATAATGTCCGAGATGAGACAGACCGCTCCGTGACGGTTGGTCCAAAAATGTCTTCTTGGAAAAATAAAAAAAGAAGACTAGAGGAGAACAGTGAACACGTCCTCCATTTTCTTTAGTTTCTTTGACTTCCTTAAAAACCCGAGTGCCACACACACACACACACACTCACTCACTCACTCACTCACTCACTCACACATACACACAGTGGAAATAACGTCTCTCTCTCTCTCTCTCTCTCTCTCTCTCTCTCTCTCTCTCTCTCTCTCTCTCTCTCTCTCTCTCTCTCTCTCTCTCTCTCTCTCTCTCTCTCTCTCTCTCTCTCTCTCTCTCTCTCTCTCTCTCTCTCTCTCTCTCTCTCTTTGCAGCATCACCTCCGGCTCATTCAGAGGACTCATCATGTAGGGATGTAACAATTCACTAAACTTACGATATTATTCGTTCACTAAACTTACGATATTATTCGTTATAATATGATTCTGTCACGATTTATTTTTACAACATTAGACTTTAGAGGATGAGAGCTACTTTCAAAAAATAAAAACAGGTCGTGAGCTTTGTTTTGTTTTTGCAGTGTATATTATACTAAGATTTATTCTTCTCCAAAACAAAAATGAAATAAAATATATTAGCATATTTTTACATTATTAAATGCTGACCTTTAATGAGATTTCTGACACTGCATGCTGTCGACCAGGTTATAGTGATCTGGTTAAATAGATCTGAAGTAATTAGAGGTTTCAATAATGCATAGGGTAGATTATTTTCTATCTTTATTTCATTTTTTGATATTTTGGATTTGCTTGGAGGGCAATTTATTGAGGAGACCCCTACTATTGAGAAATGATGACTGAAAAAGATTCCCTAAGGGGCCGCAAACCCGCTTCATCAGTGTGCTTTGGCCTTTTAAGGTTTTTTGAAGGTTTTTTTCTCGCAACAAGGGGAGGTGATTGGAGCTTCATGTTGTGCTGCATCATGTTGGTTGTTTGTGTAGTTCCCCTTCTTCTTGCAATATTCGCACACGTTTTGTTTTTTTTTGTCTCGTCTGTTATCTTCTTACTTCTTTTCATTTTCTGTCTTGGGAAAGCCAAAATGCTTTAACACTTCCAAATTAAAAGACGGTTGTGCAAGATTGAATCTTTTACCTCTGCAATAATTACACATAATTAATTAAACCTTTTCAGTATGGTTACAACTCTGCAGGATCACACAGCACACGCTTTTCATTTTGATTGTTTGCTCTGTTAAATTAGCCGCTATCTAATCTGTCCTGTTAATAATTACATATTTTTATCGATTTATAAAATAAATCTGCTTTTAATTATGGAGTAATGGAACATTTTACGTTGCATTCAAGTGATGTCAGAATAATAGGAATTAGCTATTTCGAAAGGCAGATTTCATGTCAAGAAATATCGGCGCTGAACTCAGAAATCCATTGGGATATTGGTACCTTAATATTTACACGCTATGTTTGGGAACCTTCTCGTAGAGGACACAGACTTACATTGTGATTTTATTCATGACGATCGCGGATCGAAGAAAAATTATCCGACTGAAATGTTAACATTAATTTACGCACTGCGTGTAAATATGATGGCTTATTTAAACTTAATTGTATGTAATGATATTGTAGTGTCCTGGGTTTCCTGTGAGCTATAAAAAACAAAACTTGGATTCACATTATTAACACAATAGCGTTTAGGAAAAACTCTGGGAACTTTCATTATGGAGCATCCGAGGTGCAGTTGAACGCAGCAATACTGCAGTCTCACAAGAAAGGGGGAGGGCACATTGAAGTTCCACGCCCTCTTTTACCATATATGGGTAATCTGGCGGTTTTGGCGTGCGGCTACATCCACCCGGCGAAAAGTGGACACGAGACGTCGGTGTGCTCCCGAAACCGGTAATTTCCTTTTTTCCAAGGTAAGATACACATTAACGGGGATTGAAAACGACGACACATATAGACGACACATACACAAAAAGAATGTTTTAAAACGAACGAAGGTTTGAACAAAATTCATTAACGGTCGAATTAAACGTTTTTTGGGGCCTCGCGTCAAGTTAGCATTAGCTTAGCATCTCAGGCCTGTCAGATGAAGTCCTCTAGCTTCCGTTGTTAGCCTAGCGAAGGAGCTAACACAGACAGCGGCGGCTTCATAAATACATATATGACGACCCCTCTTCTGTATGGCACTTTGTCTTAATTAACCAATACGACAGCTGTGGTATTACCCTTACGTAAGTCATTGTGAAATAAAAAAAAAATCCGTTGTTTTTACTGGCGGCATCATCTAAGCGTTAGCATCAGCCAGGCTAGCAGGCTTTCTGGTGCTCAACGTGCGAGCAGGTGGGACTGAAGGGACCAGAACCAGCACCACAGGCCCATCTGTCCACCACTTTAGGCCCTCTCTTTCCAAGCCTGAGTCACTCCTTTTAAAGAAAACAACGAAATGTTGAAGTTACAATCCTTTTATTGAAATAGAGAACAGCATCCCTGCCAAAAAACATGTTAGATAACGGTACATATGTTATTTCCGGTGGCACATATGTAATGACAAAGTATATGAAGTTCATAAATCATAAAGTTTTGTAGATTCGGTAGAAGAAATGTTATATAAGATAATCCTTTTATTCATCTCGCAGATTGAGAAATTGTTACAGGAGAAAAGTAGGAAACAGTGCAAAACTAAATAAAACTGTAAAAGAAATAAGCATCAAAAAGTTAAAAACAGCCAGTAACTTAAAGATGTAAGTCTGTATAAACTGTATGAACACTAGAGTAAAGGTGAAACCAAAAATCTGGCAGGGCAGAAATTGTGTGTCATACATTTAATTGTCCTGCGAGGTGTGTTTAATTCTCGGCATATTTTGACACCGACATGACCTGTTAGCGATTTGGATCAACTTGAATCTGTTCGTGAATTAAGTGGCAAAATGAAAGTATTCCTAAGATCGCATGAACATCAGGTCCATCTGAAAATCTGGGCATTGTTGGAATTTTTTCTTTAGCTGTGTGGTCACTAATATTTTCTGTTTCCTGCTTTTCACACAGCTCCACACAACCATGCCCTCCGACTTAGCTAAGAAGAAGGCAGCGAAGAAGAAGGAGGCTGCAAAAGCTCGTCAGCGTACCAAGAAAACTGACGAGGGAAACGAAGATGAACAGCCAGAGACCCAGAGTAATGGTGCTGAGAGCAATGGTGAGAGATTAGCTGTTTGTCAATATTTTCTATTGTCCAGTTTAGTCATAAACTCGACTTGTCTGTCGCGATAGGACTTTATTGAGATTAAAGCAGCGTAGTCAACAGGTGTCTTGTTTTTACAGGTATTGTCAGATTGACGAAGGAACTGGATGAATTCGAGCTGGCGAAGACCGAGGCGCGGGCTGTGACTGGTGTTTTGGCCTCGCACCCCAACAGCACCGATGTTCACATTAGCAGCCTGTCGCTCACCTTCCACGGCCAAGAGCTTCTCGCTGACACCAGCCTGGAGCTTAACTCAGGCAGACGCTACGGGCTCATTGGCCTCAATGGCACAGGTAAACTCTATGGCATATGTTAGTGTTCAGTGGCCTGTACTACTCCCAGTATCTCATTGAGTTTTCCATGTACAGTTTTGGAACTTGTTATCCTAAACTTACATTAAATCTGCATTTTCAAAATGTTTTACCTGTGTTAATTTAAAGGATTTACCAAAAGTAGATGCAAGGTAAATGTTTCTTATAAATACATTTTCTCACCTCCTAAAACCTGTCAGGAAAATCCATGCTCTTGTCTGCTATTGGGCATCGTGAGATCCCCATTCCGGAGCACATCGACATTTACCACTTGACCCGGGAGATGGCCCCAAGCGAGAAGACCGCTCTGCAGTGTGTCATGGACGTGGATGAAGAGAGAATAATGCTGGAGAAGGAGGCAGAGAGACTCGCCCACGAGGACTGTAAGTTAGCTGTGAAGTAAAATGGGAGAAATTCACAGAGGAAATTTAAGTGTCACTGTGGCCAAACAGTAGAGGCAACTAACAGCTGAAATAAGTCAAGAAAGGAAACGGCGTAGTTTGAGATAAGATTTAAAAATATATATATATCACTCAGATGAGACCTGCTATTTATACATAGGCTAAAATGCACACCTGCACAGATAGGATTCTATGGCTATCACTTATTTATGGAAAAGAACTTTGAGTAAAGACGAGGAGAAGAGAGAAATGTCTCTAACATTCTTGAAGTCGATACTTAATTCTTGTCTTCCCCTTGATAGCGGATTGTCAGAAGCTCATGGAGCTGTATGAGCGTCTGGAGGAGCTTGATGCAGACAAAGCAGAGGTGCGAGCCTCTCGGATCCTCCACGGTTTGGGTTTCACCGCTGCTATGCAGAATAAGAAACTGAAGGATTTCAGTGGAGGATGGAGGATGCGCGTTGCTCTGGCCAGGTAAAGTATTACACCGGACTTGTACAACATGCAACACAAATGGAAATGTAGCAATCTATGAAAAAACCTGACAGTTGAGTGAAATTATAAATAATGTTACTACAGAAAAATATAAATTTCCCCTGTGATGGGTTTAATATTTATTGCTTTTTCTTTTCTAGAGCCCTGTTCATCAAGCCCTTCATGTTGTTGCTGGACGAGCCCACTAACCACTTGGATCTGGACGCATGTGTGTGGTTGGAGGAAGAGCTGAAGACGTAAGCTGACATCCCACATCCTCACTAAAATGAGTCCAAACGGATGACACGTTCACTCATCCCCTTCTTCTTTAATATCAGGTTCAAGCGAATCCTCGTGCTCGTCTCACACTCTCAAGACTTCCTGAACGGCGTGTGCACCAACATCATCCACCTGCACTCGAGAAAACTGAAATACTACACGGTGAGAACGCTTAGCTAAAACCGCTGCGAGTACACTGAAGCAAAGCATCCATTGGACGGTCGTACTGTATCCTGACTGTCCTCTGCTAGATATGACCTTAAAACACTAAAGAAGGAAACGGGAGGAGGGCTGTGTCTAAATGTGCATCTGTGTCCCTCCCTGTCCAATGACTGTGCAAATCTATTTCTGCTTTAAGGGTAACTATGACCAGTATGTGAAGACCAGAGAGGAGCTGGAAGAGAACCAGATGAAGCGCTTCAACTGGGAACAGGACCAGATAACACACATGAAGGTGAGAGAGAGTGTTCACTGTATGGAGAGAGTCATTCGTCATTCCACTCTCAGTATGATGTGCTCCATCCTCAGTCACTCTTTGTCAAGGTTTTCTATTATGTAGTATTATGGGATGCATCGTTTCTTATTCAAAAAGAGGACGTTATTCGAAGAGGTCGCCATCTGCTGTTCCTTTTATATCCAACTTTTAGGCAAAAGCTTTATATTTGGTTATTCAATAAAACATGTAGTTTAAACTTGATTATTCAGAATAGTTTACTGGCTTTTCACTCTCCTTAAATTTTCTGTCATTAGTCTAATTAAGTTTTATTCTCAGTGTGATTTTTGTTTTTTTCTTTCTCCCACTTTCGTCTCTAGAATTACATAGCACGGTTCGGTCACGGCTCTGCAAAGCTGGCACGACAGGCGCAGAGCAAAGAGAAGACTCTGCAGAAGATGGTGGCATCGGGCTTGACTGAAAAAGTCGTGAATGACAAGGTAACGTATCAATAAGCAGCTGAAGAGGTCTGAAACAAAGAAATACACTGAACACTACTAACTGCCCGTCTCCCCAACAGACTCTGTCATTTTATTTTCATCCCTGTGGGAAGATCCCTCCTCCTGTAATCATGGTTCAGAATGTGAGCTTCAAGTACAGTGACAACACCGTAAGTATCGCCGCTAATCCACACGAAGCTTTGTTCATTAAAGTGCAGGCGCATTTCTCATCGTCACTCGTCTTTCCTGTAGCCGAACATATACAATAACCTGGAGTTTGGTATTGACCTGGACACACGAGTTGCTCTGGTGGGGCCCAATGGAGCAGGGAAGTCCACCCTGCTGAAGCTGCTGATGGGAGAGGTTGGTACAGTATTCATCTACACCGCCCGACATTAACCTGCAGTTTTCCTTCAAGCTTCTAAAATGATTTTCTCTTCTTAGCTCCTACCCACTGATGGCATGATCCGCAAACATTCTCACGTCAAGATTGGCAGATATCACCAGGTAAAGCTCGGGAGTCGGTGGACTGAACCTCGATGCACTTTCTTCAGTGAAGATGAGATTTGTTGAATTAAACGCCTCCTGTTGTATCTGCTCACATCACAGCATCTGACCGAGCAGCTGGAGCTCGACCTTTCTCCTCTGGAGTACATGATGAAGTGTTACCCTGACATCAAAGAAAAAGAGGAGATGAGGAAGATCATCGGCCGCTACGGGCTCACGGGCAAACAGCAGGTAGGTTTGAGTTCCTAGCGCCTGATGTGGAATGGGAGAGATGCTTTTGAGCCTTTTTTAATTATTCCTGAAATTTCCTCCTCCAGGTCAGTCCGATCAGGAACTTGTCAGATGGTCAGAAGTGCCGGGTGTGTTTTGCCTGGCTGGCTTGGCAGAACCCTCACATGCTGTTCCTTGATGAGCCCACCAATCACTTGGATATCGAGACTATCGACGCACTGGCAGAAGCCATCAATGAGTTTGATGGTGGCGTGATGCTAGTTAGCCACGACTTCAGGCTAATCCAACAGGTAAATATGTAGTTTCCATTCAGAGATCAGAAAAGAAACATGATATCAGCGATGCAGCTTATTGAATCATTTCGTGTTTTTTTTTCTCCAGGTGGCTCAGGAGATCTGGGTGTGTGAGAATCAAACCATCACAAAGTGGAATAGAGACATCCTGGCATACAAGGAGCACTTGAAATCAAGGATTGAAAAGCAAGCGCACGATATCTAAATAAACATCCCGCTCTGAGTCACTCCTTTTATCTTGCATCATGGATTTGATCCCGCAGATTCCTGCGAGGTCAAGGAAATATCCCACGTAGAACTGAAACTCTTATGCATCTTATTGGACACGTCTCTCGTACATGTTGTACTGTATTACAATCTCGGTTTTGACAGTGCTGTACCCAACCCCTCCCCCTTCACCTCAGGCTGCACTCTGATTGGCTGATTCACCTGAAGCATCTCAGTGCATTTCGGAATGCATTCCATCGTGCTGTCTAAACAGAAAACTTTTATTTTTCCGAATGTTCTGTTTTATCCCCAACATGTCAACAGCAGCTTTTAGGTCATATTTTATGATATTTAAAAGTTGACCTTTTTTTTCTGTGTAAAAGAGCAGTTCTGCCTTATTTAACAATGTAATGCAATAAAGGTTTGACTGAATAAACGGAACATAAAAAACGCACATTTTGGTTTACAAGACTTTATTAACTTAAAGATTACAGTGTTCATTTCCAAAAGACTGTTAGGGAAAATAAACTATTTTACATCTCTGTAAACAAAGACAAACTTGAAATGATTAGAAGAGTTGCTTTGGATTTTGACCGTGTGACCTCCAACGCTGAAAACGTTCTTTGAATATCTGTCATCCAGTCCTCGATGAAACTGAAAAATTAATAAAATGCAAAACTAAAAACAAGTGTTGATAATGCATGAAGTGCATCTCTGGGATGCTGTGAACAAACATTCATACAGGTGGCATCTAAAGCGAAGAAAACCTACTGAAGCCGAGTTCTGGTCAAACGTGGACGGCAGCAATAACACTGAAGCACTGCCACCATTTCTGCAACCGGGACTTTAAAACATGTCTAAAGTCACCTAATTTCTCACTTTCAACAACTCACTGATCAAATTTTGTTTTTAACCTGTGTAGGTTTTTATTTTTATTTTTAAATCCTACATTAAGCAGATGTCGTGGCAGCAGGACGAGCATGCATTTGGTATTTAATGGACATGAAGCCGCACATATTCGTCTCCTGACTAAAGCTGAAAGTAAATCTGTTGGATCACAGGCAGCTGACATCTGCAGGATTGTTTACTCCTTGTGATGAAACAAAATACTCACCATCACTAAAAGTGATTATCACTGGGGCAAAATAAACTTTAGTGCTAGTTAATCGAGCGCTGTGAGACGTTAAGATTCAACAGATTAAACGAGAATAGAAGACGTCTTTTTATCCTTCAAATCAAAACGCCTTTGATGGTCGTTTTCTCGTGTACATTAGTTATTTAGGTTGTAAGCACAGCAGTCTGTTAGGTTTGGAAGTGTGATTATACATGCTGTAGTTAAAGTTACATGATGGGCGCTTCATATGTTCGTGCCATGACTGCAGAAAGCTCCAACCTCTAAGGCTGCAGGTAAAGCTGGAGTTGGAGAGGTCCTCAAACAAAGTTCTGCAGTTTATGCAACACGTCGGTACTGGGCCGGTTTTTAAATCGTTTCAGGTTTCAACGTAGTAGCGTGCATGATTGATGAGCTGCAGCTGACAGTGCAGGAAGGGAGTGTTGCTGTCAGAGTCATCTGGCAGCAGCGCGTTTCAAGGGGATAAAAGGGGGACTGCAGCAGTCCAAGGTGCGTTCAGGTACAGTACATGAGGAGCTGACGCGTGCGCGGGGGGGGGGGGGGATTTGGACCCTCACTGGGCTTCCCACTCCTCGTCTGAGACGTCATCGGGGGAAATGTTGCGAGTGTTGCTGGCCCGGATGCTGCTGATGTTGGTGAACGAGAGGAGGTTTGCAATTCCGATCAGACTCACGCCGGTTCCATCCAGATTCACCTGAGCCAGGTGCATGTGTTTGAGGAACTTCAGACCTGAGGAACACATTCAAACCCAGATAAATACTCCACAAGCGTCAGAAAAGGAAATATTGAGTCTACTGTGGCGACAACATCCACAAAATGATGAGACATTATCAGACACTACATGCACATTTTTTGAGCCGTTTCATTTTTGAATCTTGCTTGCCCCATGGACTCCGGCCCCTGGCTCCTTTTCTAGCATAATATTCTCCTGTTTGAGAACCGTTCAGCTTTTAACCGAATGACAGGAAGTGGAGTATCAGTGCTATTCAACCACACAGGAGAAATAACTTCCTGCCCTGCATCAGAGCTGGACCTTACCGTGGTCTGTGATCCGCGTGCGACTGAGATTAAGCTTCACAAGGTGGTGGCAGCGGATCAGACCTCGCCTCACGACGGTGTCTCCCACCTGAGTGCTGGCCAGTCCCAACACCTACACAGCAGGGAGCACAACATCAGCTCATTGAAAGACATACAGAGTAAGATCCTGTCAACCTGTCTGCAAATCAAAGCAGCTGTTCTGGGAACAATTCCCGCCGATCAATAATAAAAAGCCTTCTGGCTGTTCCCTCTCTGAGCCTCACATTTTAGCTGGGTTTATCACATTATCATATAAATAGATTTAGAAAAGGCTCACAACTTTGAACCCTTAATTATACAGCCTGGTTTGACCTGCTGACTGAGGAACTGCAGCAGGTCAAAAGAAAAAGAAAATGGGAAAACAAAACAAAAAGATGGACAACATAAGGTTTCTTGCACAAAGCTTTCCCAGGACTGTGTGCAGAAGGAGAAGAAACACAAATGTAAAAATCACCTGGAGGTGTGGCAGACAGATGATGAGGTCGGCCACTCCTCGGCTGGTGACCGCCGTCCGGTCCAAACAGAGCTCCTGCAGGTCGAGCAGGCCGCGCAGAGAGGGAAGCCCCGCGTCTGTCACCTGAGTGTTGCTGAGTGACAGCTTCTTCAACCTGCACGACACAAACACAACGCTCCTGTGAGCACGCCTGTTCCGAGTCCTGCTGAGACAACGAGAGGGGCCGTCGTGAAGGACGGGATCTACCTGTTCATGGTGGAGAGCTGGCTGACTCCCTGGTCTGTGACCTGCGTGTAGTCCGTCAGGTCCAGCTCTGACAACAGACCAAGCCTGGAGAGGAAAGACAATCCGCTGTCCGTCACACAGTGTCGTCCGGGCAGGGTCAGCTGAGTCAAGCGTAGACCTGGGAGAGAGAAACAGTCACACGTGCACTCCAGAAAACTTCCGCCCTGGAAATCTTCACGAGTCTTTTTCCGAACCTGAGATGATCTGCAGAGCATGATTGCCATCTGCTACGGGGATTCCCGCCAGACTCAAGGATGTCAGAGCCGGGTGGGTGGCGAGGCGCTCCAGAGAGCTTTCCGTCACACCCGTGCCGTCCAAGTTGAGAGTCTGCAGGCTGGAAAGCTCGGCCAAAGCTGACACATCCGTTACCTGACACGGAACAAAACCGTCGAGACACAGAAAGGTCATGAGGACAAAACATGAGCAAAAACAACGTTTGCTCTTCCCAGTTGTGTGTTTGGACGTGAAGTACCTTCGTCTGCTTGATGCTGAGGAGCCGTAGTTGCGGCACGCAGGCGGGGAGGACGGCCAGCGTGGCTTCAGTCACAGCCGTCTGGTTCAGGCTCAGCTGAGACAGGCAGGATGGAGCTGACTGGAGATAAAGGACCATCCCTGCATCGCTCACTTTGGTCTGATCCAGGGACAGGTAGCACAGGCTCTTTAAACCTTGAAGGAAAACAGAATTCATCAAGGCAAAATCCTTTGAACACAAAGAACAAATAGCGAACTTTAAACTGATCAGCTTATGTTGGAGTCGGGCGTTCCTGCACGTAATTGTAAAGTCCTATAAAGTGGTGTTACATAACTTCATATTCTCCACAATAACAGCCTGATTCTTGTTTGAAAATTGGGTTTCTCATGAGGCCAACCTGTGATTTGCTGCAGGCAGGAGTCGGTGAGTTTGCTACAGGAGGCCAGGTTGAGGTACTGGAGTTTGACCAGACTGGACAGGATTGAAAGTCCAGAGTCTGTAAGAATCAAAATCAGGAGATTAAAATGAATTCAAACAGAAAGTGAACGACAGCCGATTAAAGAGAACAAAAGGAGTTTTTATATTTTAAACTCCATCCTGGGCTGAACTCGTGTGTACCTGTGATGAGAGGTGAGTTGACCAGGCTGAGGTGCTTCAGGGCTGTGAAGGCGCGTAACTGCCGCAGGAGCTCGTTGGTGGAGTAAGGGTAGCAGTTTAGGACAAACTTCTGCAACGGGCAGCCGAAGAAGAGCTCCAGGGTGCGCGGACGCAGGAGCCTCTCGCGGGACATGTGGTTGAGCAGAAGCTCAGCGAGCTCCGGGGTGAGGCCTGCCAGGCTGCTGCTGTACTGCATGCTGGGAGCTGACAGATGACGACAGTGAGTAAACAGCCACGAACACACGTTTCCTCAGTCTGGAATCTTCTCCTCTGTCTCTTACCAGTCATGAGGTGGACGGTGGCACGAGTGGCCAAGGCACATAGGGACGGCACGCTGGGTGTCCTGAAGGGTTTTTTAGGGGGGGACGGTTGTCCCTGGGAGGCAGGGAGGTCCTCTTGCTGAGCGGCTCTCTGGAGACGCTCCACCGCAGCCAGACCTGCAGCTCCAGGAGCCACGCGTCCTCCCGCATCTTCAGGCTCGGCTGGCTCCTCCTCTGGAGCCTCCCTGAAACACAAAGTGTCCTTAACAAGTTACATCTGCACAGGCTGTGCAGCGTGCCGCACAGACCGCACAAGCTCACACAGACCTGCAACGATACAAATACTTACACATCAAAGTAAAGACACCTTGATAAAGGTAATTATCAGGGTTTAGGATCAATCAATCGATTAGAACGAGTAAGAACATGACTATAAATCAAACAGAATTTATCAGCAGCACTTTTTGCTCATCTTCAGATTTATTCCTTCTAAGTTGCTGAAAACCTTTTACATATTTAACAAGTGGATCCAACATGTCTGATGGTATCAGAGCCTGCCGTCAGTCCGTGCACCTACCTGAGTCGGTTGCCTTGCTCTGGCCAGTGGTGCCTCGGCTCAAACTCACGGAACCGGTTCTCTGGGAAGAAAGGCAGCCTCGGCATTCCTGCGAAGATTACACAAGTGAGCGCTGTGACCCGGTGAAGATATTCTGATACATCACCAAGCTGGAAGTCAAAGATATTTCAATCCAGTGCATAGAAAGTCACACAGCTGTAAAAAAAAAAAAAAAAAAAAGGAACACCTCTTCTTAAAACTAAAAACACTTTTTCAATCCCACACCTCTAATCAGCATCTTTGGTCCTGGCTCTCTGATTCTCCTCTCGCAGGACTGGACTGTGATTCAGCTCTTTTGACTGTCTGTGGTCTGGCACACATTCAGAATATTATATCTGAAGCACATGCTCGGAGAGGCTGTGTCTGATTTGCTGAGCAGCTGTAAGCACTCCTGCTTGTCGAGGATAAGCAGTTCAGACCCAGTGTGCAGGAAGGGGCATTCACCTACATATTTCCTCATCCTAATCTTCCTTCCATATAACGCTCATTAGCAGCGCCACTCGGCCGCCTGTTAAGCACGAGTATAGAACTGAAGCACACAGATTCCAAGCCGGGTCGTCTTGTTTGAAGCGTGGGAGAACAAAAGGCTCAAAGTGCACGAGTAAATAAAGACACGCCAAGGACAAAAGAAAAAAAAATGGATGAGCAACAGCCCTGTACCGTTTAGCATGTAGGGTGGTTCCTCCTCTGCTTCTTGTTCCTCGTCAGCCACGATGCCAGCCACGTCCTCGGCATCACCAGGAACCAACCGCTGGCCTCGCCCTGTGAAACAGCACCAGGACTGTTTGAGCACGCCGCTCTTCAAAGACGTTCAATAACGGGAATAAAGTTCACCCCTGAAGCTCGTCGAGTTGAACAGCAGGCGGAGGCATTTCAATCCCTTTTATTCTCTCAAAGACCGTCGTGATGAGAATGTATACGTTACACACAGCTTGAAACTCCACCTTTTGATTCTGTCAGTGAAAGTTTAACCACGAGGTTAGAAAATACCAAGTATGTTGTTTTGCCACAGAGGTAAAGTCTGCGTACGCAGAAAGAACAACCGAGGAGTCAGGATCTTATAAATGAGCTGTGAAGTTCATCACTGATTGTGGATGGAAGCTAAGGACTTAGGACAAACTGCCTTTTAATAAGTCACTGATTCTCAAACTGGTGGGCGGCAGGGTGGGACCCCTGGGGGGGGGGGGGCTCCAACAGAGTGACCTTTATTAAAGAGATGTGTCATCTGGCCTCTCATAAAGTAGCTCACAGAGTTTCCCAGAGTAAAAATCAGCTGACCACACTCTTCCTGCCTGTGTGAGATTGTTTCCTTTTTTTCAGCAGTTTTCAATTCGGAGATAATAAAAAATCAAGGCTGGACAATTGTTGCAGCACTATAAATGTAAATCTTGCATAATTGTTTTTATCAAGCTGTTTGTTCCCAGGGTCGTTGGTCGACTTCTGTCAGTTTTGAGAAAATCAGATTTTTGTGATTTTGTTCAGAGAACGTTTCGTATTCATCCCAACCATTAAAAACACAAATCCTTACCCCAGAAGTGAGACGGCCCGGACAGTGATGGAGCGGCTCCAGGTATCCCTGCATAGTTCACTGCCTCCTCCCACAGCTGGTTCGGTAAAAGAGGAGGGGGAACAAAGTCCTGCCTCTCAGCCCCCTCCTGGTCGGGGAGCTGTGGCTGAGGGGTCACGACACACGGCGGCGGTTCCATCTGTGCCACTGAAGGAGGATCTGCAGGACTCTGTGCGTCCTGCGGCGTCTCTGGAGGAGTGGTCTGAATACAAAGTGCAGCGTTTGGTGTGAGGCCGAGAGAGCGCAATGAACACGCCAGCTCTGCCTCCCCAAAGCGTTTCCGTGGGAAACCCTGGAGGAGAGAAAAGGTGGGGAGGGTAGGGTGACGTCCGGTGATGTGCTCCACAACGCTGCGGAGAGGAGCGTCAGCTGGGAAGCGTTCACGCATGGACTCGCCGGACGGCAGTCGAATCTACAGGAGAAAACACGAGCTTTAAAGAAAGAACAATCGTGTGGTTGGACTGTCAACTTAACCGCCACACAATTAATTCAGTCTTCACCATCAGGATGCAGTTGTTGTCCATGTTAGTCTGCACTTTTCCTCCAAGCATCTGTCCTTGACCGCTGGGAGGAGAAGTCTCTGTGGCAGCGCTGGTCTCGAGTTTCTGCTGCAGGCTCCTCCGATCCTCAGCTATCCGCTTCAACACCAACTCCCGCTCCTGGCAGACAAACACGGGTCAGACGAGATTCTCTGACATGAAGAACAAGATTTGATTCTCTGCGTGATACGAATATAAAACCGTCCTTTCTGGTTGGATCGTTCCTTTCAGCACTGCTCACCTGTTTCTTTTGCCGTCTCTCTGCTCTGGCCTCCTGAGCCACACGATGTCTCTGCTGTTCTTCAAAGTCACTCTTGTCCTGCTTGATGCGGGACTCCACTGGTAGAGGTTCTGGGGACAGATTACATGACTGTGATGGCACCTCAGCACCGATGACAGAGATGCTGTTAAAGAGTAAATCCCCCCCCAACTTCCCGTGCCACCTTCACACCTGTCCACCATGGCCCCCCCACCACCTCACTATCTATATACAACATATATATATCTATATATATCTATATCACTATATCTATAACATAGCCTCTCTCTCCATTTTTAAATCTCATCTAAAAAGCACATCTTTTTAAACATTCATATTCCGTCTGATCGTTCCCTTCTTCTCTGCTCAGTCTCATAAATCCACTACACTTTTTAATGTTCATCTTATTGATGTAATTAGAACTTTGTTGATTTTATCTTTTGCTTGTGAGAGTTTAAAGATGCCTTTAGATAAAATGCATTATCATTTTTATTGAACATATGTACACGCTGCAGTCTTAAGGTGCTGAGTGCTTGATGGTGTACCTCTGCTGTCTGAAGGAGACGTGGGAGCTTCAGAGGTGCTCGCTGCTTCTTTGGGCAGGTTGAAAGCAGAAAAGGCCGTGTCAGCTGGCTGGGACGACTTCTTGACCAAACTGTGCCTCGGATACTGACCCTGTAAGAGCCTAAAAACACACGGCAGAAGAACTCAGAAGAGATTTATAGTAAGGAGGAGCTTTTTAAAAAAAAACTGAATTGAAATCATATATGTATGTGTGTTTGTTTTATGAACGCTCACTGTATATGACTGAAGAAGAGATTCAACTCACCACTCGGCTGCATCTGACACAGAAAAATGCCCCGCCTGCACAGCAGCCTGGATCTGTTCCTCCGTGAAACCCATCTCACTGAGGATCAGGAATAACTCCCCAATAGTCTGAAGAAAAAAAAACAGCCAATCCAACAGGCATCAATGTAATTATTGTTTTTTCCCCATTTTAGTCATTGTACAAATTACTAAAATAATCATAATAATAATGTGAAATTAAAAAGGAGTGTTCTGTTCTTATTTATTATATTCTCTGTTGTTGTGGAGTTTTATCCTTCTTTGTTCATCATAAAGATTTCTCTTTAAGCGCATTATCTTTAAATATTAGTGAGTTTTATTTTTTTTAACAACACGCAGTCTCTTGAGGATGCACTCATAACTACACTGAACGATACGTAAATAAAAGCTAAATAACACATTGAGACTGGGTTTGTTGTTGTGCAGACTGTCAACAAACATAGCATGGCGGCTAACATTAGCTGAATGAAAAACGACGTCGAGGCTAAAGCTAAGTTATCCAGTTAACTAACAGCTATGTGTATTTTTAATCGTGGTTAGTCGCTGCTTACCGGCGGGGAAGAAGAACTCATGTCGCTGTCTCAACAAATCAAAGAGGGAGGAAAAATTACTGAACAACTTTTGTTGTTGACTTGCAGGTTTGGTGATCAAGCCTGCGGTGCTAGCAAAACTGACCTCTCCCCCCGAACCCGCCCACGTCGACTTGATCGACAGCTGAACCAGCCAATCAACACTGCGAACAGGCAACATGTACGGAAAGCTCAGCGGTACATAATTAGTCTGAATTTCAAAACGCGAAAATACGTTTAATAAGCGTCTGGTGATCTCCAAACAGCAACAAGCTTTTAACAGGCATACTGTTGATGTTTTACATATTTAATCTGCTATCTTTGGGCTTTTTAAAAAAAAATATTTTAATAAATAACTTAGTGACGCATTCATTGACAATAATTCAGTAGTATGCTGGGGTTTGTTTTTGTCCAAGGATGACGAATGGATGACCCTTCCAACTCTGTCTCCAACTGGCTAATAAACATTGACTAAATATGCACGAGTATACAGTGTTAAATGTCACTGTTTATACATGTTAATGTATTAACAGTAATAGGAGAAGAAACAGAAGAGAGCTCAATCAAAGTCATCCTTTGTCCAATGATGTTAAACTGCATGCAGGACAAAGAAGATGAGAAAGTCATTTGTCCCTGCTGCCATCACATTTACCGTGTTGCTCCTGTTTCCATCTGTTTCTTTAATGTATTTATTCTATGTTGTGTGCTGATTGCGGGCTGTATGGAGTTGTTTAACTGCTGACGGCAAAACACTTTGCCCTCCTGAAGGGATAATAAAGACAACCTTGATAACAGAAGCTGTTTATATTGTCTTTGGGTCTTTTAATGAAACATTCAGTGTAAACTTGACAAGTATACATCTTCAGGCACCACTACACTACATGAGGCACGACTCAATGATTTATGTGAAAACCCCACCTCGAGCAAACAAATGCATTATCACTAATTAATAAACATTTCCATTTAATCTCTGAAGACGGCTTTTGTTAGTATAAGCAGTTTACTAGACTTGTTATCGGCTTTAAGTGAAAACAAACAGTACGTTAAGAGTATGTATCATGATAAGACAGAAGAATTATTTAAGCAAAAATAAACACAAAACATGGAAAGAAAGAAAGTAAACTGTATGGCATTTTCTGCCTTTATTTGCAGAAAGCCACCAGTAGGGGTCACTGTTCATGCTCAGGTGACCAAGCTAATTTCAATAAAAATTAGATATAATCATGTGTTTTGCATATTAGCACCCCATTTTGTATGCTCTCTATGCACTGTGCACATTTTACAATTATATAGGCAAACATTTATGAGCAGATCATATAAGTTAAAGTTTAGGGTAACTTAGCAACAGGTATCCACTTTAAAATCGCAGGTGTGAGCAATGACCGAGCATAGGTTCAGACAAAAGAGAACTGAGGAGAGATCACCTGCAGGGAGGTAATTAAACCTAACATACACATGAGGATGACCTATGACCAAGCAGGCCTGTTGTTTATGTGTTGACTAAATGGAGGAAATGACTGGCAAGTGAGGAAGGAGGTGATGGTTTTATGATGTGGGTTATATCAAAGTAAGAGATGGGAGGTGGTTGGTTTGGTGGTTTCAGAAGTGAGGATGGAGTTTATTTATATTCTATTTTATTAGTAGTAGTAGTAGTAGTAGTAGAAGTGGACTCTATCATGAAGTTCCCTAAATTGCTCTGGCATGCTTTGTCAAATAATGTCAAAACACTTTTTTACTTTTCACTTTTTTAATTAAACAAAAGGTAAAAAAAAAATAAAGAAGATGTAATGCATCTTAATGTTATGAGCATCATAACGGAACGACGCCCTTTCTTAGTCCTTCGTCAGAAATATGTTTCATCATTCACGCAGGCGCAACCATTTCCTTCTGGGGAAAAAGGCCACGAGCTCCCGTAAATCACCGTATAAAACCGTATGACGTTAATAGCGCCTTCAAAATAAAGGCACACGATGCGAAGGATTAAAACAGATACACAGTTACTGATGCTTTAGTGAGAATTATTTTGGGTTGTTTTACACCATAAAACCCCATCTTGTTATGTAATATTGCAATCCTGCAAATGGTAAATGCACAAATTTCCAAGGCTGGGTCGCGATGGTGATTTATTTTTTAAATGTAAACCGGAAGAGCGATTGTTTTTAATTCAGCCTTCAGACGCCGGTGCAGAAAATTCATTCAGGGAGAGTTTGAGGTGAGTAACAGACTCCACCGGGGAGTAAATAACCAGATTTTGTGTGTCATATGAAGTCTCACAAGGATACCTATTTGTTAAAACAGATTTTTTTTCCCTTCTTTGAACTACACTCCTTTGAACTAGCCGCCGTCATTCAGAGAGGCGACACCACTGACAGGCAGCAGTAAAGTAAAGAGCCTCACGCGCATCCGAGGTGTCCGGTGGATGACTTCGCTTTGTTCCTCTGCTTCTTCTTAATCAGGTAATGAAGCAGGAAAAAAGTCCTGGACATGTGCTCTCTTGCAGTCACTCTCCTCCTCCCCCCTCTTACTGTAACATGACATGAGGGTCTTCATTAACGTGATGTCACATGGTCGGGATGAGTCCCCATTGCAGCTCGGTTTATTGTGGCTTTAAGTAACCCACTGAGGTATTGTGGTAGCTGGGGATGTGCTCTTTCATACGAGCTGCATTGTCTCAGGTCAGTGGGTCACATCATCATATAAAACATCTGCTTTGGTGAAGTAGGCCTTCAAGTTTGAGATTAAAAAGAGGTTTAAAATGCATCTTAATTCCTGCTATGCAAAGCCAACCCTTTTGAATTACTGATTAATCTGTTTTTCTTTTTAATAAGGATAAGGGATAGACTTTATTCATCCTCTAATGGGGGAAATAACAGGGAATATAAACAGCATCAATAGCAAAAAAAAAAGTTTTAAAAACAGCTATGAGCAAGTTTATATTAAATAAATGAATAAAGGGAGAAAAATACAACAGAATTAAATAACACAAGGCATAAACACTATGTACACTTTGACTCGTGGAGAGACAGATCAGATTAAAAAGACACACAGTGTGCAGCATTAATGATATTGATTATAACAGTGATGCTGTTAAGCCGTCTGACTGCAGATGGAATAAATGTCCTGCGTCATAATGTCAGAAAATGTGAAAGGAAAACATGTTGAGTCTTTGAATGTGAGATTATTCAATAAGAAATGACAAAAAAGTAACTCTCACAAATCAGGAAGCAGAAATTGGAGGTCATAATTGAGTTACAATATGACACATTCGTCTGATCTTTTTTTTTTTTTTTTAAATATACTGTCAGTTAGTTTAGCTCATTATGAGTTCTCAGTGTAAACCCCCCCGTGGGTTCCCAAGCCTCTGTTGACCCCAATTGGATGTTTTTGTTCTGTGTGTCTAAAAGCCGACTGTATGTGAGGAGATAAATGTGGGGCACGACACATTAACGAGGTGGCACAATATAATGTCCTGCTTCAGATCGGCCTCATAATGAAAACAATCGACTCCTCAGGAAACAATAGTGGGGTTCCTTGTCCTGCTCGGATATAAATGATTTGTCAGGAAAACACTTCCTCTAACATCCGGTCTGGAGTCGTCACAGGTGGGAAAATATAGATTGAAAGTGAAGTTAATTTTTCCCAGCAGACTCTTGACCTCGTCAAACACAGGTGAAACTAATAACACTAATTGCGGCACTTAAAACGGTTACTGGATCTCAAGCCCGACGGTTGAGTTATTGGTTCCATCTGTGTGTGTGTGTGTGTGTGTGTGTGTTTCCTTCTGTTTCAAATCCAAACTTCTGCTTTAAGAAACAATTTGAAAATGTGAATCGGATTCTGGAGGAAAATAGTCGACTCGTCTAAAGACAGAAGACGCAGAAAAAAAAACAACAACCTGTCAGAATTGAGCAAAAATGTATTCACCCTGAGCACCATCACAGCCACACTGCATGCAGCTTTATGAAACGCTGTTTGAAACTGTTCTTCACATTCTGTAATAATGAACTTAACAGCTGAGACGGCCCATTCACTGGACTTAAGTTAAGATAGAATAAAATGCCTTTATTGTCATTATACAAATTGTACAACGAGATTATTTGGCTTCACCTTAAAGTGCACACAGCTAAAAACAACAACAACAACAACAACAAGAAGAAGCGTATGGGTCAAAAAGAACAAAGAGTGACCCTAGTTAAGGGAAGGTGGGATATGTGTGGTAGGACTCATTACAGTTTGCAGCATCCTAAATTTAAATAGATAAACAGACATCAGATTTCTTATATCACAGTACGAGATATCAGGTCTACAGCAGGGTGTCAAATATAAATAGTGCATTGTATGAGACGTGAACCGTGGCAGGGTATAAACAAAAATATAACTATTTTCACTGTAAGAGATGTAGTTTTAGCAGTATATAAAATATAGAAATATAAATATTTGCACAGTGGCAGTGGGCTGATTGCAGTTTAATTGGCGTTGTGGTCCGACGTTGATAAAAATATTAAGAAGTAAATCGTCAGTGTAAGAGGCTGCTCGGTGCTGCGGTAGTTAGCGCTGTTGCTTCACAGCGAGGAGGTTCCTGGCTCGATTCCCCCGTCTGACGGAGCCCGTATGCGTGTGTTCTCTCCGGGTACCTCGGTCCAAAGACGTGCTCGTTAGCTTAATTGGTGACTCGAGAACTCCCTGTGAATGTGTGTGTGACTGGTTGCCTGTCTCTGTACAACAGCCCAGTGATTGACTGGCGAACTGTCCTGCGTGTTCGCCGCCCTCTCGTCCAATTACAGCTGGGATCGGCTCCAGCACCCCGCAAGCCCTGAACAGGAAGAAGCGGTAAAGATAATGGATGGATGTCTGGTGCTGACTGGCAGGAGTGAAAACATGTTGTTTGTTTTGCTGGCTGTTGACACAAATCACCAGTTGTGATTTTAAAAAGTTGTAATTAAAACTAAATGTAATCACGTACAGGCTGTTTGGCCCTGAGACCCATTTTAAACGTCTCTACGATGACCTGCAGGTCAGCGCACCTCAGTTTAGGAACCATGATCCCAGAATTGCTTATCTGTCACATGACCCTGAGAAGTCAGGACATGCCCTCGGGCAGGATAGAGGAAGGATGTGTCCCTCGCGCTGACTCAACAGTATCATCTCCACGTGCTTAGGCCGGTCATTTGAGGAGCTGTTTAACTCTGATGTGAAGCTGATACACAGGATACAAGTGATTATCTTTTCTTAGGGACTCTTAAATCAAAGTCTTACCGCAGTCCGCTGAGCCTCACACACACACAAAAAAAACAAAAACCTGAGCACTTCAAGGACTCAGACATCAGCAGAATCTGAAATGTTTGTCTGGGTGAATCTGACCTTGTTCGATCGCGAGCGTTCAAATTCCTGAGTTGTTTAGCTTCACTTTAGTTGCGTCATGCTGCGTGGCGCTCGAACACTTCAGAAAAGATCTCATCTCCATGCTCACACTCGGTTTTTATTTGTTTTCCTCCGCCTCAGTGAAAGCGTCAAACAGGCTCTTTGTTAACTGATGATGCAGGAGAGAGAGAGAGAATACAAGTCGACGATGAGCAGAGTGTGTCCACATTCCTGCTGGGAATTGCTTAGTCATGCAGAAGACGAGGAAGGAAGCGAGGTAGATAACTTATTTTTCACGTTTATTTTACCTTCCCCTCTGCAGATAAACAGACTCAGCAAGTCCCTGAACACACCACGCCTCGAAATCAGTCTCAGCCGTCATGAAACCTTCTAATTTAAGAAAGCTTTCCTTTTATCAAACTCATCATCAGTCACGAGGCTGTTTGCTTGAGTGACAGTTGCTCTGTTTTAGCCAGCTAGGTTGCGTTTAATTACCGTTAAGCACTTTGGCATTGCACCCTGGAACATGTATAATTTAGTTTACTGCCCACTACATTAAACTCCTACTGGCCTGTCTGGAGTTTTTTCCTCTCGTTGGAGCATCTGATTGTACACATAAATCTGTAAAACATGATCAGGCATCCTCCTCCTCCTCCTCCTCCTCCTCATCCTCCTCCTCATCCTCCTCCTCCTCATCCTCCTCCTCCTCCGCTGTCGTCTCCCTTTCCCTCCGAGGGTAAGAGTTTAAACTCTCGTGCCTTTATGCCTTCAGCCATGAACTCAAACCTAATCCCATTGTGTTGTTTTCCCAGGAGACGGATAAATGGCTGATTTGTGTTTGACCGTCGTGTGAGATCTGAGGTCTTTGTTTTTGTTTGTTTTCGGAGCTCTGTGGGTGTTTTATTCCCGTCCCAGTCGGAGTCTCATGAGAGTAAATACAGTCATTATAGAGCACAGACAGGTCAGAGCTCCTTAATTACCCTGTTTCTGTGAGAAGAAGGCTTTACCTTTTAGTGCAACCCGAGCAGCCACGGGGTGCAGTTCTGACTCGACGGTGCCACGCCCTCACGCTACAGGAGCGAGAATGGACCGGCTGCTGCTGTCTCTCTCTTCAGCGGCACTGCACCCTGGAACATGTATATTTAATCTTTCTAGCTTACACAAACGTTTGGATTTCTTGAGGGAATCAGAATGTGCAATAATAGCATAAAGAAGGTGCAGTTTTAATGGCTTATTAATGGAGCCGACATGTTTTCTTGTGGGGTTAAAGGATCACACAGGTAACATGGGAGTCTGCGGATACTCTCAACTTTTGCATTTAAGGCTGATCCGCAGCAGACGGCTGATCTCTGCGTACTTCCAGCCCGGCGCCATACGACTGACAAAGATCACAGCGAGCTGTGAACATCGTGGAGAATTTGGCATCTTAAGAGACGTGTTTGTCTCAGGAGCTGTTAGACAGAGAGCGAGGCCTGGGCCAGCTCGCTCTGCTGAACTGAAGGTTCTACATTTAAATCGCACGTCTCAAAAAGTCTACTTCAAATTTAGTTTTTAGGTAAAAAAAAACAAACTAAATGTATTCTGGGTAAATAATCACACCTCTGATATCAAACTCGTTTTCTTTTTCAAGACTGTCCTGGATAAGACCGGCAGCAGCTCATTGAACAGACTTTCAGACAGACAACGAGCTGCCAAACATACGAATACAAAAAATACATAGTTCGCCATAACAAGACACAAAATCCAAAATAGATTCTGAATCGAGCAACAAGAAAACGAATCGAATCCTGAAACACGCAAAGATTTGCAGCCCTACAACGGACCCTCTTTGTCTCACCTCGCACGTTTAAATTAAGGTAAAACCACGCCCACAGGAAATGACATCAAACCCATAGAAGGAGCAAAACACATCATGGTCCCTACACCTCCAAAAGTTAGAAATCAAATTCAAACAATAATATAAAAATAAATATTAATTATAATACAGCTTGGAGGAGCTCTGGGTTTTACTCAATTGTTCTTTTTTTCATGGGGTTGTTTTTGGTGTAATAGTCTTTAAATGGCTGCCATGTTGAGTCTCAGGGTGACTTTAATTTGTTGGAACTGCAGGTGTTTCATTACCGCTTGAAAAACTGGAGGATTGCTTTTGTCAGAAGGCGAAACATTTAAAAAGGAGTTCTTCGTCTGCTTGTGTGTAAAGCTGTCGAGTGTCTTGACCTTCTGACGGTCTCCCTCTCTGATGTTTCCTGTCCGTCTGAACTCGGCCTCGTGTTTTTCTCGCTCTCCGTGTTGCAGCACTCCAAACACTCAAGGTATAAAAACGCTTGAGCGGTGATTGCTCCTTCTATTTCGGGGCTCGAGGACAATGAGCAGTCATTATATAAGCTTTAGTTGCCTGTTCAATCCATCTTCACCCCGCAGACAGGTGCTGCGGGAGCTGCCAGCACTGTGAGCGGACAAAGAGCCAGCTAAAGATGGGTCTGCCTGAGTGCAGCTGCTCGCCTGGAAGTGCTCCAGTGACTGTCTGCACATAAAACTTAACGCAGTCATGCTAAAGTGCTGGACTCGTGCAGCCAAACTCTTGAGTGAAGTCAGCGTGAGCGCTGAGCTGTGAAGAGCAGAGCAGGGAGGCAGAGGCGTCTGCGTGTTGGGAGACTCGGGGACGTGGCCGGGTGACTTCTAAACTGCTGAGCTATTTTCAGGCTGAAACACTCGAGAGGCGAGCAACAGAGGCGAGGCGCTCAACATACACCGCCGCCAGATCCCCATAGAGATCCACAAACAGGGCCGCTATCTGTTGCAGCTGTGATCCGGGATCTTCAGCGGTGAGTCCGTGCAGGTTTTGGATGTTTGAAATGATTCTTCACCGACGCCGTGTTCTGACGCACGCGCCAGCTCGTCCATGTGTTGCACCTCCATTCTGCAAGTGGAGGAACGCGGCCCTGCACATTTGTTCAGGTCCTGCTGGGAGAGAAGAATAACAGGAAGCTGGAGGGAGAATTTCCCAGTTTTGTTAACAGTTTTAAGTCCAGCTAGGAGGAGGAGAAGGAGGAACGTCACTGTGCAAAAAATGACTGTTTTAAATGTTATTGAAGTCGGTGTTGAAGCGTGTGCCTGGTGTGTTGTCAAAGATGTCACACGGGGGGGCTTCAGTGTTTGTGGAGGAAGCGTGTCGAGCGTTGGTCACGGTTAAGAAAACGCTTTGAGTCGACCTTGCGGGCATGAAGTCACACCTCTTGATATAGTCGAGCACAGTGGATAAAGCTATTATCAGCACAGTGTTGAGACTGAGGAAAGCCCCTGACTTTGAAGTGGACTACAATTTTAGCTGCTCGCGGCTTTGACTCTGTTTCTCCCCCCACGCAAGACATGCATGTGACTCTACATCCCCTGGGACAAACAAGTGTATCACACACACACACACACACACACACTTACACACACAGTCAGACTCCTCCTGAGTTTAGGTATTTCTTTAGCCCTCAGGCTCATATAAGCTGATGTGGAATGCAGCTTGATTATTTAGCGAACGGGTAAGCAACCTGTTTAGATCACAGGATTGTTCTTTGTTCGCTGCAAAACACAATTAATCCGGCGGCTTTTATGACTTTGGATGGGATTAATGGTGTAGTAGTCTTTATTCTGCCATGACATGACATGGGTTTTTCTTTCCACTGCCAAAATACACTGAGAACCTGCAGAAGGCCAAGTTGTGCTTAAATGGAGATTTACCCCCAAAAAGCAAAGTGTTGGACGAGCACGATCACATGACCCAGGTGAAAATATTCAACCTGATGGACGCACTTCAGATGCACGGCTACCCGGCAATAATTAACCAGTCAATAATTCAGTGCATAACTACCTTGTGTTCTCATGCAGTCCGTACACAGTGCACATTATGAAAGAGTTGAAATCCAATCCAGTTCAATTAAAAACAACTTTTTGTCCCCGGGGGGGAAAATCAAAGGCACACAGAGCAGTGAATGAACAACAGTGCAGCAAAACTAAAAAATAAGAGTCAACAAAAGAATAAAGTGTCAAGATGCAAGTACAAATTTAAAATACAAAATAACAACATTAAATATAAATTGGCTCAAAAACATGCAGTTGATGTCGATTTTAAAGTTGTAAACAAAAAAATGTTGATACTTTGAACCCACGTTTTCTTAAATGAAACAATCTGAGAGAGAGGGAGAGAATTTTATTGTTTTATTGTTTTATTTATGTTTTGCAGCTTGCAAAGGTGTAAAAGTGACATTACGTGTTTTTTTTACACACAGCAGAGAAGGTGACAGAGTGCACACACACCGGCTGGAGTGCACAAACACACTGGCAATGTTTCAGGACAGAAATGTCGCCTGTGGATTTGTGCAACTCAGACTGCGTGCAGAAGTTGGCTTGCGATATATTTATAATTAAAACAATACATGTCACAATACTGGGTGCAGAGGAACTCTGTTTTTGTTGGTGCAGCATCACGACAGGAGTTTGCTTTCCTGATATTCTCATATCAAAGTTTAATTATGACCAAAACTTTGATGTATGCACATTTAAAGTCAGCAGGCATTGCATCTTCCCATCCAGACGTTGGATTACTTATTGACAGTCACTGCAGACGTCCAGACCTTTTTATGAGAAATAAAATGGCCGAGTGTTCCAAAGAAAGCCGCTGCACGATGACTCACCGCTCCTCGGAGTTGTTTGGATTCAGAGATGTCATTCATTTGCTCGACTGCGGTGGTAAAGCAGACTTTTGTTCCTTTTCACGTCGTCCTTGACTTTTATCATTCTGAAAGCCTTTTATACAACAGCTGCTCACGCATTGTTCGCGTGCGGCAACTTGAGCGCGTGTCGCTCCTGCAGGTTGTTGTAGACCTCGTCAGATGTGCGCGTTTCTTAAATGCGTCTAATCCATGTGATGAAATGACCACGCAATGTTTAGTCATGTTTTTTTGCAACATAAATCGCTTTTTTTGTCTGCTGGATAAATCAAGTGCAACATCCAAAAAAAGCAGAAGTTGCATTTTTTTTTTTTTTTTTTCTTTGAATGAAGGTTAATGTAGAATAAAAAGGATTATAATGAAGCTGCAGAGTTCTGAGAAGTCACAGAGCGAAGAGTTTATTCCTGCAGAAGGAAGAAATAGCAAGCAAGTGTCACAATAATGAGATTTTTGTAAATTGTGCTTTTATCGGATTGCAAAATTAAAAATGTCTCCTTGAGGAAAATGAAAGCTGGTCACATCCTGGAGACGTCTGCACCAGGTTGCGAGGCGTTGCTTTGTTTAAATGCATAAAAAGCCAAACAGGTCGGTGTCATACTTTGTTTAACACAGATATCGATCACCGCCCCGGGTTGAATTCCCACCTGAAGCTGGAGGTCACTGCGAGCGTGTGTGTGTGTGTGTGTGTTCCAGATGTATAGATCAGTGTGTCTCAGCGGCAGCCTCTGACTCACTGTTGACTGGGTCCTGGAGTCACATGGCTACTTGTCAGCAGGGCTGGAGGAGGAAACATAATCCTGAGGAGGAAGGCTGCTGCTATCAGTCTGTGCACGCTGGACTGAGAGAGAGAGGCAGTCGAGGCTGGACCGCACACGCTGTCACTCCACATCGCTAACGCTCGCCCTTTTGTCTCCTTCTCTCTCTCTCTCTGTTTGCTTTTCGTCCTGCACTCTGACCAGACCCACGTCTCTCTTCACGGCAGAGTTCAGAATTGCACTACAATGTCTGCGGCGGCTTCTCTGCTGTAAGCACACAAAGGTATGTTTAAAAACATGGATTTTATTTTTACTAGTTCTTGTACAGTTTGTGTTTTTGCTTCGTCACTGTTTGATGGCACAGATCAGATTCCTGTTAAATCTAATCAGACTGAACTCACCATAGATCTGATTTTAGGCAGAGCTGACTCAGGCTTGAACCATGATGATCTGCGACCAAAGGACAAACAGCTGTAAACACATCCTGCTCAGAGCCACAGGTTGCAAAAAAAAAACAAATTTATCCCACTTTGAGTTAAAGCAGGGAAAACGTTTTTTTTCCCCCTCACTGTTATGAATCTGAAACAAAATCCTTTGGAGGAGATGTTTTTTGGGGAAGTGATTGCTTTCTAAATGCTGACCTGATGTTCTCAAGAATGCGTCTTCTTGTAAACCTCGATCACTTCTGTTATCTGTCTCTCGTGCATATCTGTCTGTCTAGGAACAAGTGATAAAAGTGTTGAGTCAGTAGAGTGAATCGCACAGTAAGACAACATGTCATGCTGTGAGATTAAACATTAAGGACGCCGAGTTGTCGTCACGTCACAATCAGGGTTTGAGGGGAGGAAAGCGTTTCTCTCGGCGTGCAGAGACGAATGACTGAAACACTTTTAAATCCAGACCGTAATGAAATTTTAAATCTCTCCTTCCTCCCTGTCATTGTCGTGTTTTTTGTTGTTGTTTTGTTTTTAAGTACGGGCCAGTGCGTCGGTTGAGGTTTGGACAATGTGATCAAGTCTCTATTCCCGGACGAGGAATTTTGATCGCCAGTTTGTACGTTTTTTATCGAACTGTTCTTTAATTATGAATTTGGAGATGAAACGCGCAGACCTGCGGTCGTCGCTCACCCGTGCCAAGTTGCCATTTGAAGCTGGGCGCCGTCCAGCGTGTTCGGGGCAGATTACTGGGTTAAAGAGACGTAGACTTGTCTCGTGAGTTTGAGTCCACATCATGACCTCCATCCTATCGTCTTGCTCCTCTGACGTCGTAGCGAGGGTCAACAGTCACGTGACATCTCAGCGGATTGTCACACATTGATTGGCATAAAGTGCTGACTCATCTTTTTTTATAACTCGCTCTATTAGAATGAGTTGAGATTTATTTATTTATTTTTGTTGAATTGGAAAAAGTCGACTCCTCAAACACGTACAGGAGAAGATGTACTGCTTTTTCCCCACAGGGGGGCGCCAAAATCAACGCAAACAAAACATTTCTCGCAGGAGCTTTAAACGAAAACCTCACATTTATCTTCCTTTTCCAAATCTGTGTTCAAGATGACCAAATACTCCTGACGAGATGAGGACTCTTCCCTCTTCGGGAGCATTTGACATTTAAGTTCTTGAAATCTACGACATACCAAGGACACTTTGTCGGGCGTATTCGTGCTCTGTGGAAGAGATGAGTCACCACCACGTCCGCATCACAGATCTGGATAAAGACAAAAAAAAACATCTTCCCCAGCCGTGTGCCCCTTCCTCTAAAGATGTGACACAAAATGTCGACCCTTTGGTGACGTTGAGGTACATTTCCCGCTCGCTGAGGAAGCCATAATGCATTTGACCTTTAAAGAACAGAAAGTAAATGTCAGTCCCCCAGAATCATTGAAAGGCCGCCTTTTAAAGGCAGGTTGCTCAATACCAGCTGTCAACGACAGGATGAGTTTTCACCGACACACGGAGGAGCTTTTGTGTCGTCTCCATCCACCGTGTTTGTCCTTTTTTTTATTTTCTTTTTTTTTTCTGTTGATTTTGACGTTGAAGTCTGTAGTTGGTGTTTCAAGTCTTCAGTTGATTAAAAATAGACGCTCCTGTCCACTCCTCTTTTAGAGTCTCCTGTCTCTGCAGGAGGGGACACATGACGATGACAGTGACAGCTCGTCATGTTGTGAGAACACAATCTGACCGATAATGTCGCAAGGTCAACGTTAAGACAATTTGTATTAACCCTGATTTAGCTCTGGACTACAGTTCATGCTCAGGCAGCGTCGTCGTTTTGGCATCACATTTTTTTTATTCATTAGAAAGAACCTCCGGAGTTTCTACAGCTCCTCCCGACAGCCTCTGTTTGTCGATGTTGCCTTCTTCCTGTTTTCGTACTTACTTCCTCTTAGATTGACAGTTTTTCCCGAAGCCTTTGCATGCCCTATTTTTTTGTTTGGAAGCTGTGACTAATTTATTTATTTATTTTTTTGTTTTCTTGGAAAAGTTTAGAAACGCAGGGGAAAAAAATTCCACCAGCTTCTTTTTTGGAGCAGTTTGTGAGTCATCAAACTTCTGGCTGTCTTTGGGGACGGAGACGTGATGAACTTCATCCAGGAGAAATGCAAACCTCCTCTGCACTGTCAGCATTCAGCCGTGTCCTTTCTGTCCTTTCTGTCATTACATAAGGGACAGCCTGTTCTTTTTTTACACTCCACTGAGTTTGCGGCGCACCTCTGCAGCCAGAAAAAAAACACCAATTTGATCAAATGACTCAGGAACATTTCAGTTCTTATTGCCTCCTTCTTCTGATCACTTTTGTTATTGGTATCCTTCCAGACCTGCCCTCAGGTGGATAAGCTGGTTCCCATGCTTTTCAGCCTGGATCCCAGAGTTCTGTAACTTTATCCCTGTGTAGCCAGCCCTGCCTTTTCCTCAGTGGGAGGAGGAGGAGGAGGAGGAGGAGGGGGGGGGGGGGGCGGTCTAGGTTTACTGAGAAAGTAATCTTCAAAAAACACCCAAGCTGATTTCAATTGACTCCTTTATCGCCACAGATTGCAGCGTCTCAGGCGAGTAAATGTTGTTGTTGTGAATAGATCAGCTGCCGGGATGTAATTTAGATTTGGCGCTGCGATTACCACGATGGCAGAGCAAGCGAGAAAACCGTGCCAAAGATGCTGCGTACAGTTTGCTCGGCGTCTCCTCGGCGTAGGTGATTTTCTCTAGTTCGACAACACGTGAAAACAAAACAAGATCACGCCGTCCGGATTGGACGCAGCACGGCTGCATTACATCTAATCTCCTTGTTATTGATTGTGTCTGAAGAAAGATGCATTTCACTTTTCCTCTCGCTGTCGACAAGGTCGTTGATGTGATCTCGTTCGGCCAAGCAGGGAAGCTCATTGTTTCTTTGAGTGGGTTTGGCAGAACCGGATTTCGAGCCGTGACAGGAAGTGACCCTGTTTACGCTGCTCTTTAGTTAATAATGTAATCTAAAGCCGGATTGCTGGGCTGCTGAACGCCTGTGAAACATTTGGATTCGTTGCTGTCTGTAGTTGATATGCAGACGTCATGTGGGACATTAAATTCTCAGGGCAGCACAGCTGATCTTTGCAGTCTCACATCATCATTAATGTAAGTGTTAAATATCTCTGTCAGGACTTCGAGTGTTCAGTTTGATATCATAAACGAGTTGTGTTTCTCAACGTAACGAGGGACGGTCAGATATGTCAAGTCACCGATATTCTCGGGCCTATATGAGCCCGTCCTGGAAGCATCAGTAATAGGGATGCACCGATGCATCGGATCCCGACTCCATCGGCAAATAATGTGGCACGAACCGATGTCATCGGTTTCTTTTTTGTTCCAAAATCCAATAAATGCAGACGTCAACGACACCTACTGACTTTTTTTAATTGTGAAACATGAGTGAAAATGTCGGCCTTGTTGGAGTCTGAATGACACAAACATGGGTATCGGCTCAACTCTTATTTCAAATATCAGCTCTGGCGTCGGCCCTGAATTTCCCAACCGGTGCATCTCTAATCAATCAAAAATGATCGATCTATTATTTATTTCTTGCGTGATCTGCCGTGGCTCGTGCCGTCACTTATCAGAGGGTTTTTCTGCACAGTAGCTCTGCAGCTCTTATCAGCCTCTCGGGGTTAATGACCTTCGATCGCGGCGTGCCGCACGGCTCGAAATCAAGAAGCATCGAGATGAAAAGGAACTGCGTGTCAGTACAAACGTGTCAGCGTGGACTTCTGTCTCTGATGTTGTTATGCATCGAGTCTTATATCAGCGCTCGTTTTTTAAAAACACACTCGCTGCGTCGCCGTGTGTTTCTCCTCGGGGCCTCCAGGAGATCCTTTCTCACGTCTCCGTTTGACCACATGTCGGATCATTTAAAGGCCATGGACCATGTCACTCTGTGTTTGGTACTTTGATCTATCTGCACTTTGGTTGGTTGGATTGCGAAAATAGTTTATTAGGCAGAGTGTTCACATGTAAATGTCAAACTCTCCCAGCTGTTGCTTTTTTTTGCCTTGTAAGCTGCGTGCCTCTAAAAGTGGAATTGTTGTCGTACAGCGTCTGAACTCCTCCTCTTCATTTCCTATGGAGAGGCAGAAGTGCATCTTCAGCCTGCTGGATGAACACGCAGCTCTATTCTAGTCGATAGACGAGCTGCACATTTATCCAATCAGGTGCATTCACTCGGCCTACGTCACCTGTCGAGTAACCTGCAGCGAAAAATCCAGAGTGGATGGAGAGACCCGGCAGGAAATCAGAACACGCCCACTTTTCATTCGGTACACGCCCCTCAGGTGTGCTCTGACGCGATCGCTACCATCGCCACCTGCAGCAGTGGAGCCGCCACGTCAGTCACAAGATCCACAACTTTGGATCCAGGTTTTTGTCATCAAACATGTTTTTTTTCCTCTCCCCCCCCATACCACACGTACATGTATGAAGGGAATTAGTGCTGTCGTCGAGATCTATCAAAGTTCAAACCTCCCCACCATCTCTCCTACGAGTCCTATAAACTAATCTGACAGGTTTTAGCCGGCCTGCTTGTCGACTCTCTACAGCCGATCGACAGCTGTGATTTTTTTTTTTTTTTTTTTTTGCCTGACTTGAATTAGCCACGAGTGAAGAAGTGTGTGCAGGACGGAGACCACACACATGAAAACATGAGATGTG
This sequence comes from Symphodus melops, assembly GCF_947650265.1. Classification (NCBI taxonomy): domain Eukaryota; kingdom Metazoa; phylum Chordata; class Actinopteri; order Labriformes; family Labridae; genus Symphodus; species Symphodus melops. Next base: position 23,221,435 of record NC_136704.1, on the reverse strand, counting down.
GATTCATTTGATCTCCGGCTTATCGGCTCGAACTGCACATTTCTCTCGGTCGTGCTAATAATATCGTAATCATAGTAGCGTGCGGACGTGGCAGCATTGTGGGAATCTGTGAGCATGATCGCACGAGCATTCAAAGTGTTTTCTCTTCGTTCAGCCTCACAGAGCGGCTCAGACTGAATCTGTGACTCTCTCTCTCTCTGCTCTCGTTCCTGAAACTCGTTTCACTTTCTGCTCTTCCCACAATCGCAGGATCTCAGCGCTGCGTTGTTGCCTCATCTTTGTATATCTGCAGCTTCTAATCCCTCCATCTGTATCTGTCTCCAGGTTATGCTGCCCAAAAGCTGTCTGAGTCCCAGTGAGAAAGAGAAGGGCTAAAAGCCACACAGATCCAATTAAGCTTTCCAGTTTGCTCTCCAGCAGCGACTTCAGCGTGGAGCCATGAGCAGCCCCGGAGCTCCAAACAAGATTACAGATGCTGTGGCATCGGTTCTTCACAGCGTGAGTACACACGAGCCAGCTCAGGTCGGCCTCGGCCACATGACTTCACACACGAGGAAGAGTTTGTGGCCTCGGTGACCAACCAGGTTTAACGGCATTTAGACGAGAAAGTATGTTTTTTTTTTCTTCTGTATCAGACTCTTCAGCTCCTGACTTTCCTCTCCGCTAACTCATATTTTGTCTTCGCTGGATTTATGCTGCCTCGGCTTCCTGAGACTTTTCTGGCATGAGAGTTTATGTCTTTTGGACAGTGCCCTTCTCTCCGCAGCTGTGTGTGTGTGTGTGTGTGTGTGTGTGTGTGTGTGTGTGTGTGTGTGTGTGTGTGTGTGTGTGTGTGTGTGTGTGTGTGTGTGTGTGTGTGTGTGTGTGTGTCTGTGTGTCTGTGTGTGTGTGTGTGTGTGTGTGTGTGTGTGTGCCCATCGAGTCACAACTAAAAGCCGATTCCCTTTCCAGAATACTCCTTACTACAAAAATAAAATGTTCAGAATACTTTTAAAAAGAGCATTTCAGAGAGAGCGGCTTTCGCTGAGTTTCCCTTTTCATTAAAGTGCTGAAGCGCTGAAACCGTTTCCTTCCTCTCTTCTTTAATTTGGATGTTTCACCAGCGTTGGAAGCGCTTGGAGTAAAACTGCCTTCTAATGAAAAACGTTATTTGTAAAAGGCTGCGGGTGGGATTGATGCGATAAACACGGTGGCCAGAGGGCGGCTGGTCAGCGGGCCAAAGAAAGCAGCGTTCCTCGACTGTCTCTGGGATGATTAAGATGCTGGAGCAGAAAATATCACAAGCTTAGAGGAGGAATCCAGCCCCCATGATCAGCGTCATATTGTCCGTTTGCAACGGCTGCCGAGTTCCAGAAGTTAAGTTCAACTGGATCCCGCTAAAATTAAAGGATAGATCCGCTGTTTTTTTAAATAATGCTGAAATATGTTGTTTCCCTGAGCGGTCCGGTGAAAGGGAGATCATAGTGCTGTGGGTTGATTGGTGGGTGAGTGAAAAAAGTGATGTTTAGACTACAGCAGAGCAAAAAAATAAATAGAGAGACCTTTTGATTTATTTCTGACTGAGACGGCTCTAAAGTTTTATTTTGCCGTTCTTGTAGGAAAAGTTTCCTCTCCCTGAGTTTCCTCTCCTGTGTTTGACCACGCTGACACCTCTTCCTCGACCTCCATTGGACTCTGGGAGGGTTTTTTTCTCCCCTTTGCTGGACATACAGTAAACAACATAACGGCTGTCCAAGTTTGAAATCCGACCCTCACAGTTCAGACTGAGAATGCCGAGTATTTAAGAGGGGGAAGCGGATCTATGAGAGTCAAACGCCTCGCCATGAAATACGTCCTGGAGAAAGACGAGCAACAGCGTTCACCACCGCTCGTAATGTGTTTGAACATTTGTGGTGATTTGACCCTCAGCATCCACCGTACGACCGCAGCACGCGCTCAGACGTGTTTTTATTTACACATCATAAAAAGACAAAGGAGCACGGTGAGTTTGATTCAGTGTGTCACCATGATTCATCGTGGAGGAAGTGAGTCGAGTTCAGAAGTGTAACACGATGACTTAACGACACGCCTCCGTCCTTCAAACTGTTTTTCCTCGTGTTGTTTCCTTGTGACAGACGGAACAAAGATCTTTTGTCATTTCAACATCGAATTCGTCCGTCGCAGTGATTCAACAAAAAAACCTAACGCGACCTGGTTCGCTCCAACGTACGGAGGCCGAGTCCACCGAGCGGACGGCCCCGGGTTAGAATCTGACCCGTCCCTCCTCTTTCTCTCTCTCGCCTCGATTTCTGCTTCTGTCCCGTCTCTCCAATAAAGGAACAAAAACACCTCAAAATACATTTTAAAAATCGTAGCAACAACCTGTTGAGCGACAGGATTCCCTACTATCTCTCTTTGGGCGAGAAAGAGCGGGATCCAACGATGACTGGTGGGCGCCCGCTCTCCCGCCAACTTCTGTACTGACTCCCAGGCCCAAACGAAGGCGTCTGTCGACTCTTTTTAAGGAGATTCTGCAAAGCCGGTCAGAATCAGGCCGTCTCTCCAGCCCTCGCACGCCGTAAGGTCGTTAAACACCTTTGAAAGCTGCACCTGAGATGGGCGGACGGCGGTTTGACTCTGCTTTGATGAATCCTGGCAACATCAAGACGCCCGCTGAAGATAACAAGCGTTTACTGTGAACTGGCTCTCCAAGCCTCTCTCTCTCTCCAGGGTTAATCATTCTCTCTCAAACAATGTGTGTGTGTGTGTGTGTGTGTGTGTGTGTGTTTGTTCAGGGAGAGTTCAGATAATCCCCTCTGGATTTTTTTTTCTTCTTAGTGGCTAACATTATGAAACTGACTAATGTCGTGGAGCGCTGCCCCCGGGTCATGTGACGAGGGCGAACCAAAATGGGAAATGGGTCGACTTCCATTTAAAGTATCCAGCTCTTTTTTGCTTTTTAATAGTGCTGCGCTCGAGCGCTCCTCGTGTCCGACTTGATGGAGTATCTGTACTCGTTGAAGGTGAGTTTGTTTACCGCTGAGGCGACTTGTTTACTCCCTTCTTTCTGTTTGTCATATTTAGTCTCTTTCTTATCCATTCCAGTCATCACACATCCCGAAAATAGATGTTATTTGTGAGCCAGGCAGCAGATAGCCTCCTCTCTTTTGCAGTTGTTTGGGTGAATTTAACCTCGACACGAACTCAGCAGCTGGTTAATGTTCACTCGTGGGCTGCTCAGAGGCGTTTGTGTCATGAACAGCTCTTTGACTTTTCTCAGCTATTAACAAACGCAAGGTAATATTTACTCCTTAATGCGTCACTTGTTACAGTTAGTCGCCTCTCTGATGTCTGCTGGATTTTGAAATCCTGTATTTTTTGACCACACGGCCTCCCTGGAGCGTTTCAGACACGCAAGCGAGCGCTCCATCCGTCAAATGAGAACGGACCATTTAGTTTTATGTTGCTTCTGTTCCCTTTTTTAAAGGAACACGTTTACACCTCAAGAAGTGTTTTGTATTTGCTCTGCTGTTAATAGTTAATACGATGATCGGAACTGGCCGGGACGTATCAAAGTGAAACTAGGTTAGCTCAACATGCAGCCTGGAAGGAAGTGGACACACACGTGTTAGAGATAATGTTATCTTTGGACTGAGCCCGCCTCGCTTCTCGTCTTTACGCGAAGCTACGCCGGACTGCAAAGACTTTAAAGACCGTGCTGTCCGAGGAAGTTTAACCAAAGACATTTGACTCTTTGAAATTATTTCATTTCTAATATTTGAGGCCTGAAAGTTTTAAAAAAAATTTCAAATGGCAGAATTTGTTTTGGGTTCATCCTGTTTGGTAAAGCTTCTCGGGACCCCTGGTAGTTTATTTCCACACGACTTTTTCAGTTTTTTTTTTGTTTGCCTTTATTTGAGAGAAGCAGAAATTGAGGGCTTGAGAGAGAGTGGGAAAGAAGCCACAGTTCAGATTCAAACCCGGACCGTCCATCCGTACATGTGGAGCGTCCTATAACTGACACCCAAACTTTGTTTTTGTTTGTTTTTGTGTGTGTGTGTTTTCCTGTTTTTATTTGTGAAGCACCTTCTAACAAAGTGTTTTAAAGGTGCTATATAAATAAAGACTTACTCAACATGGTCAGCTGTGACTTAGTTAGTACAGTTGGTAGTCTCTCAAGCGGGAGGTCGAGGGTTCGATCCCCACCATATCCTGCATGTGTATGAACGCGATCAGTTACTTCTGATGGCAACTAGAAACGTCGACCATCAGCGTGTGACCTGCCGAGTCATCAGAAGACGAGAAAAGTCCCAACACGAGCTCATTCACCATTCCTCTTTTACTTTAAAGTGCGACAGTGAGCCGAGAGATTAAAGTGCAGTCCGTATCAGTAACCGTCAGTGAGACAGTTGTCTTCAGGAAGTGAGACATCAGATAGGATGCAGATCGGCACAGTTCACACCTCCTACCCATCATGTTTTATTACTTTCTTCAGCCTCGAACGCGTCGGTCTGGAAGTCACCTCAGATTTCCGTCTGCTTCAGTGACTCAGTTTCTCACGTAGTGATGATTTAGCTTCCATAAAAGCTGTGAAAAAAAAAGAGAGATGTGCAGATATTTCTCTTTTATTCATGATGTAACAGGAAGGGTGTTAGTGCTGGTTGCATATTACAACATTTGTAGTTTCTGTAAAACAACACTGTCTCTGTGCTCTCATTGGATAATCATAAACTTAGAGTGTGATGAGCTTCTGGATCGCCTTGCACTCGTGTAAAGGGACGAGGGCTCGGGACAGCACACACCGTCTCCCCCTCTGAGTGCTGAGTGTGTCGGATTTGAGCCGACCTCACCACACAGATAATCTCCTCTGCAGCCTCTGCACACTGTCAAGTGTCCTCCACGTTACATAACTCAGACACGGCACATGAGCAGTCCACCACTTCCTGCAACTTTTCCAACTATGTTTTTGCTTCCCACAAATCCAACCATGCATCAGTGCATTTCAGTACGTTTGAACAAAACAAGCAAGAGAAGTCCATTATTTGTTTTTCTGAAGGTTGCCATCGTCGGCTCTTATTCCTGCTGGCTCGTTTGAGTCGACTGAATTATCACAAGTAAGTTTAGAATAATACTTTCTGATATCTCGGGTATGAAACAATGCAATATTTACATTGTTTTAATGATCAACAGGTGGGAAAGATACCAAAACATCACAGAAACTTCAGATCTTTTTTTTTCCAATTTTTAACCAAAAGCTGCCACGGTCCTTATAGCACAAACACGTTTGCATCATTTCACTAACAAAACATTGAAACTCTGTTTGAGCAACGAGACGAAGTGCAGACGTTTTTTCTGGATTTTCACAATTAATTAGTGCGTGGATGTCTTTTTTTTTTTTTTTTTTTTTTTTTTTTTCGAGAGTTGTTTCGCAGTTTGACGTTCTGGTAGTGTGACAGCTCTAATAACGACTACTGGCAGGATCAGCATGAACCTCGGTACGATCCCCAGGAAGCATTTTAAGGACTCTGGTGACCCCTTAGCTGGCTTTTATCTCTCTAAGCCCTGCTTGTTCTTGTAGCACCACCATCGGGCCATAACGTTGATCCAATTAATGACCAAATAAATCCAGATTAAACTAATGACATCTCCACCAGTGTCAGCTGTAAATGTTTTATAGATTTGAGCCTGCTAACATTAGCTATGAGCTTCCTCTGTGATCAGGCATGAAGGAAACAAGTGCCAGGATGTCCTCCTTCTAACTTTAGATTCTGCTCCTGAATGCTCTGGATCTGATTGGACCAGAGAAGGTAGGCGGGGCTTTGAAGGCCGTTTTGGACGCCCCTGGGTTTGCCAGATATGAGAGCAGTTATCAGGTGAACAGGTGTTGCAGCGATGGAAGCGGGCAGTGGAACTGCTTCAGATAGAAGTGATTGTAGCCGAGCTAAAAAGCCTCTGCATGTTTCTAATAAGCTCCAGCAGCAGAAAGCTGCTCAAACTAGGATCAATACTGGAGATGCTTTTGAAACATGGAGAGAGGTTAGAACGCTGAAAGCTTTACAGACCCATGCAGAGCTGGCTAAACACTGAAGCTACAGTGTCCACCACATGCAAAGCTGGCTAAACACTGAAGCTACAGTGTCCTCCACATGCAGAGCTGGCTAAACACTGAAGCTACAGTGTCCACCACATGCAGAGCTGGCTAAACACTGAAGCTACAGTGTCCTCCACATGGTGACCTACATGAGCATCCACTCATCCTCCTTTACTGCATTTCATTCCCTCTTTCCTTTCTCAACAACAAAGACATAAAAGCCCCCAAAATCAACCTTTAAAAACGTGTTGATTAAAAGCACATTGGTCGATACTGAAGCTCCGTGTGGCGACGGTAAATTGTGGAGATTAATGTCAATCAAAGGATTTGGTCCCGAGCTGTTCAAACACGGCTCGTGCTCTCCAAAAATCATGTTCATTCAAAGAGGAAAAGAGCGTTGTTTGTTGCAGGGTGAACACAATGGGTCGACTGGAGAGGGTGGCCGGACAGTCAATAGAGATTTGATTAGATTTTCACAAGGCTTTGAAAGGCCGTGGCGGTACCACGTCTCCCACCGTTAGCTCTTTAATGCAGGTGTTCAGTGTGAGAGAGAGCGCCTCCTGTCATGTCGGTGTCAGTGACGCTTGTTTTCACCGATCCCATTGATTGGGATTAAGCTCACATTTCCTTTTCCAAACCAAATCCCTGAAACTCCTCTCTACCACATATTGTTCCTTATCGGAGTTTTCCTTCTCGTCCGGTGGCTTTTGTTTTCACTCGGCTCCCCTCCGCTTGTTTTTCACCGCTTGTGGATTCAGTTGTGGAAAATTGTCTCACCTCTTTGAGAATCCCTCGCAGCCTCCTGCAGGGATTCGCTGTGAAACCATGATATGAATGAGAGCTCTGTAAAAACAAACGGCAGGATAGTGTTGCAGCTCACATCTGGAGGGGGATTGTGTCCTCCGGCAATTTTTGGATCAGATATCTTTTATTAACTTTTGAATTATTGAACACACGGCTTGTTTTTCCTCTTTTAATTTGGACATGTTTTGATTTCACTCGTGAAGTTTGGATTCACAAGAGCTCCAAAAAGATTTTCTGTCAAGGCTGTCACGTTGTAAAATCTTGTGTGTGTGTGTGTGTGTGTGTGCGCTAAAGTGCTGAGCTGTTGTTTTTTACGGTTTGCTCTTTGGGTCACGCAGCTCAACAAACAATTTGTTCACTGCTGTTCCGCATGGGGGGAAAAAAGCTATATGATGGATTTAACCTCGGGTCAATATTGAATGTGTGCCCAACAGGCCAACCTTTCCTTCCAACCTTTTTTTTTTTTTTTTTTTTTCAGTCTTTGCTCGTCCACAGTTCAGTGCAGGTTTTTTTGTTTTCTGTCACCTGTGTGTGGCATGAACAAACAGGTCAGAGTTCAACTCTTCGTGGTCATGTGGCTCATGGGAATCTGTTTTTCTCATGCCTTTTTAATCGATGAGCGATACGAAGACGAGCTCCGGAGCTTCCTGCTCGTATCTGCTCGTCTTGAAGGTGTTTTAATGAGCTTGTTAAAAGTGGAACATGCAGAGTGCCAAAGCTTGTTTGCAGAAATAGCCACCCACTTTGTACTGCGTGTCATCACGAGTTAAGTTTAGGTAAGTAGTTGATCTGATTTGGTGTCATACTACTGCCAGGTTTACGTTTCTGATCCACTTTGTTTAACAATGAGAGCAATAATTATTCCCTTACATAAGAACTTAAATCAGGGTTTTCTGCCGCTGTGTCTTTTCATTTATAGCAGCATTATTTGATCAGAATCAGCTTTTATTAACACATACACTTGTCTTGGTGTGTTTGTGTAAAAACAGTTCACATGGGAAATAAGGCAAAAAGTAAAATAGAATATAAGAAGCAATTATCAATATATATATAAAACAGAATTTAATAAATGTCGGGGGGGGAGGGGGGCAGTGTGTCGTGCAAGTCCAACAGAAAGCTAAGCAGGAGCTGCAGTTGGGATGAGTCTACGTTTCTCTCCACATGCTTTCTGTTACTCCCTGCAGCACGAGAGGAAAAACACAAACGTATGACATGACACGTCGGGTTCCCTGAGAACCTTTTTGTGGGAGTTCTGCCGCAGGGAGGGGGGAGGAGGAGGAGGGGGGGGGGGGGGGGGGGTCACTGCAGGATATGACTACCTGTGCAGCAACCGTGGACATATTCACTCCACTTCAGGACAGCTGGAGCACAATCCTGTCAAACCCCGAGTGGATCCGGCTCCGACCAAGCCTTTTAGGACAACATCCCTCCGGCAGAGCCAGGCGCAGCGGGGAGCAGAATCCTGCCGCAAGAAAACAGATCTCTTATCAAGCACATGACGCCTGTCACACCACAGTGTGGACAAAGAGTAACTGAGAAATGCACGCAGCTTTTGTTTCTTTAACGGAGGACCTGCTGCATGAGAGGTCCCGAGTGTGCGGTCACTGCAGGACCAGAGCGCCCTCTAGTGTTGGTTTCACTGAAACTTCAAACTCCCAACTACAGTTTATAGTTCTCTGCAGGTTTTGGCTTGTCGTGAAACAACACGGGAAAGATGGTTAACCAAAAACTTCAGTGATTAAAAGAATTGTAGATTTTTTAGTTTGCTCTGCATGGACGGGTTTTCCCCTTTTATTGTTGTGATGTTTTGTTGTTGTTGTTGGTTTGTTGTCTCCTGTGTGGAGTTTTGTTGTTGTTTGGGTTTTTACTCCATGTTTGCTTCTGCACGTTGTTTGTTTCAGAAGACAGTTGTTTTCATTGATTTGTAAATACCGCTGAGAGGGAAGGTGTCAGATGGCAAACTGCAGACGCAGCCTTTGTTTACATCTTCCACCGCGAAGTTCAACACTAAGCAGTCGGGTTTGATTTCAAAATAAAGCAGGAGGAGGCCAAACAGAAAACTTTTAATAAACAAGACGAGCTCAGCGATGAGATAAGAGCTACTTCTTTCTCTCAGGAAGTTTCAAACAGGAGCGTTGTGATTCTTTTTATCAACTGATTGAGTTCCTTGTTTTACTTGAATTTCCCTCGGGATCAATAAAGTATCTATCTATCTTTACGTTTCCCTTGAAATGTTTTTTTGTTTTTGTTTCTTTCGACGCGTAGCCAGAGGTTTCTGCTTCTTCATCACATGGAAGTCCTCGTCCTGAAGAGGAGGACGACGGTGACCTCAACAAAGCTTTGGGCGTCCAGCGCTTCCAGCAGATCCTGAGCCCTGCGTCTGTGATACCTGATGAACAGCACCACAACTACCATGAGGAGGATATCGAATGTAAGAACACTTTTCTTCTGTTTTTGATTTGATTCAACATCCAAGCGAGTTCATCAGCTGGCATTTAAAATCAGAATTAAAATCATGTGTCTTATTCCCCCCCCCCCCAGACCACCGTCACTCCTCTCACCACATCCACCGCCCTCTGTCCAAACTGCCCAATGAGGGACGCCGGAAGAAGAGCAGCAAGAAGAGGAGGAAGGACAAAGACCACAAAGGCAGCCAAGTTCCCAGCAGCGGCCCCATCGAGGAGGGGGAGGACGAGGAGGAAGACGAGGACGAGGTGACCGAGACGACCTCGGTTCCCTCTGAGTCAGAGAAAGTCAAAGATGTCGAGGTAAAACGCGAAGTCCTCGTGATTGACGTCAGGATGTGTCATCGTAGGGTTCAGGGATGTGTCTCCTCCTCGCTTCATTTTCCTTCATGAATCTTTTATCATTGTCTCAATCATTCATCAGTTTGTTCTGTTTATAAGCTCTGCAAAACATCCTCGTAAAAACTGAATACTTGACAACTGATTCCCAGTACATACTGGGAATCAGGGGATACAGGGGGAGGGGAGTGGATGCAGAGTCCTCATCCCTTGAGATTACAAATGCAGTTATATAGATGCCATTTTTTGTAAACCAATTTTAACAGACTTATTGCAGTGAGCCGTTAAAAATCCTCGATTCTCCTCTGATTTAATCTGATCTTCTCTTATTGTCTGTTTTCACGATAAGCCTCTCTCTCTCTCTCTCTCTCTCTCTCTCTCTCTCTCCTCTCATCTCTCTCTCTCTCTCTCTCATCTCTCTCTCTCTCATCTCTCTCTCTCTCTCTCTCTCTCTCTCTCTCTCTCTCTCTCTCTCTCTCTCTCTCTCTCTCTCTCTCTCTGGTTTTCCCTTTCACAGTTTTTCCTCTCAGATGATGATCACGTTGTCAAACGTGGCAAAGAGAGCCCTCGCTCGGCCCGCGAGCTGGACATCGTACCGCACTCAGTGGACGGCGCCGAGACCGAAGATGCCACCTCCTCAGAGTGAGTCCAGTCGAGGTCTCGGGGGGGGGGGGCAAAAACAAACCAATGCGAGAGGGGCGAGAGGAAATGATTAGCGTGCTTCACCTGCTGGGACGATTGCGTAACGCATGTGAGGCTCATGCTTGATCAGCCAGGGACACTGTACGTTACCATGTCTCAGGCATCCAGACGGCCCGCTGGGCGCGATCTGATGGACCTGAATAATCCGCTCCTCAGAGACCCATATATCACCTGTCGCTATAGACGACACAACACACCTCAGCAGCCCCACGCTCCCCCCCACCCCCCCCCCCCCCCCCTCCCCTGTGGCATTTACTTTTCCTCTTCATGAGGCTGTAATCAGGGCTGGGATAAAGCTGTGACTGCTTGTTGATCGGAGGGAATGGGAATAACGGGGGATTTCTCACGCAAGGACGAGATAACTAATTTTTCCTCATAGTCTTGTAATTCTTTGGACAGCAGACATTTACAGGACAGTTTGTTCTTTGTTCATTTTAAAGGACTTTAAGGGTTTTTATTGGCCGAGCGACTTCTCTTACTAAATGCTTTTTTTTTTATACTTTAATGGAAGTTTAAATTTTTGTTCAATTAAAAAAATAAAAGCACAACTTTTGTGTCGTCCTCCGCTTTTATTCAGCATACCGACCTCACCCGACGCTTCCAGTCCTGCTCCTCACTCCTCCCTGCAGCCTGAACACATCCCGCTTGCCCGGGCGTCCTCTGCCAGCCGCAGCTACGATCTGCAGGAGCGCCGGCGCACAGGCAACATGACGGGCGCCGAGCAGGCCAAGTACCAGCGGATCCCGACGGACGAGAGCGAGGCTCAGACGCTGGCCTCCGCCGACCTGGACGGCATCAAGAGTGAGTACAGAGGAATTCTTTACACCACTGACGTGTCTCGCCCTGCGTCTGTTAGGATCATCACAGATAAAGGACACACTCACTTTACTATTAGGAAAGGGGGTAAGAGAAGGAAACCAGTTGAAAGAATGATGAGCTGGAAAAGAGACAGGAGCTGGACTTGAGGGCGATCAGTGCACGATTTTGACTTGACACTTTTAATACACTCTTCTTCTTCTCGTGCACACTTTCAAGTGCTTAAGAGCACATTTCACCACATCGACTCTGTGGAGTGATTATATCCTGCTCTCACGTATTTCAAGGACTCAATGATCTGGTACATCCCTGCTTTTTTCTTTTCTTGACCTCAAATATTTTTGAGTTTTAAAGGTGCTTTATGTAGCATCCTGTTTCTCGCCCTCGCTCGTGCTCCTACAAGCACCGATCGACTCTCCCTCCGTGAAAGAAAAGCTCTGCCGTGTTCGCGCAAATTTTCGCCGTTCAGATTTTAAGTTTGGCCTCGACGGGCTTCTTCAGATAAAACCTTTTTTGTTTGTTTGTTTGTTTGTTTCATGTATTTACATGGAGTCTGTGTTGTGCTACAGACCGCTCGTTTATTTGTAGGAACAGATTTCCATCTTAGTTTCATTCTTCATCCAGTCACGCGCAACTTTCGCTCCCTGTAAGTCGAGCTGCGCGAGGAGGACGTCGAGAACGAACGTAGAACGTCACTTCCTGCAGCTTTCGCAGAAAATCGAACCCGGGTTCGACAAAAAAAAAAAAAAAAGGTTAAACAGGCAACACAGATAGTGAATTAAAAGTTCTCTTACTAATGCTCGGTAAACATGATTTAATTATGTTATTACAAAGTTAATTAAATCTCCTTTAAGCTCCTGTCATGAATCTTTATAGCGAGTCATCTGCAGCAGGTGTCTCAATCTATAACCATCCAGGAGGAGCAGTTTTAAGAAGATAAGATGCCTTAACAGCTCATCATGGTTGGCTTTTTATTTATACTTTCAGATTTACAAAATATTAATGTTGTCTGAACAGTCTTGAGCAATCCGACTGTAACAGATAAACACGGGAGGAGACGGAGCTCTTTCTTCATTTCACTTTGGCTCCCCGCGGCCCGGTGACGTCCCCGGCCCCCCCGACCCAGCGTGAGGTTGTGTTCAGGGCCGGGGAAATTTACGTCAGGGGTCCGACCCCTCAGCAGAGAGCAGCAGCTTATCAGAGAGTGTGTCTGACAGGCTCGCGTTATTAAATTAGCCATTCCCGCTGTCAGCTGAGGCCCCTGGACTCTGGCCCAAGCCAACATGGAGGCTAATGGTAAAACCTGGACCCGGGTGAAGAACCTGTAATCATTAGTGGACTAAAACAAGAGGGAGAGTTAAGTGGAGTTGAAGGCTAAAAAAGGACTTGGTCCAGGTTTGTAGTCATTAGAGACAACCTCTTCATCACCACGTATCCTCGGTGTCTTCTTTTATCTTTTCGCCGCCCCCACAAATCATCCTGGGAAAGTGTCTCCGTCTCTGGCTGGTGGTCAACAATAGGAATTATTAGATCACTGTCCCTCCCCTTTTGTCTGACCTGAGCGAATTAACACCTCCTCTCACTGATGTGTTGTGAAAGTTTCAACCACGGGCGGGTCAGGCGTCGGTCAAGAAGTGGCAACTTTTTCCGCACAAGTGGCACGCTGCGGTTTAAAGGCACGTAGGCAGACTGTCGTGCCAACGCCAACCCTACGCACCACCTTCAAACCCTTCAAATGCTGCGTGCCAATTGGGCCTCGTTTTTACTCCGGTGGCGGCTTCAAACTTCCCTCAGACGTCAGGGAGAGACCCTCGGAGAAAAAGATATCAAACGAGAATATCGTTTTCGTTTTGGACTGATTTCTTTTTAAATAATGAGCTGAATCATTGATGAAGAACCATAAAAGCGTCACTGTTTGTCTCATAGGACTGTCAGGCTCTGATAAAGGTAAGGCAGTTGATCTTCTTGAGGGGAAACTGATTCATTTTGTGAGAAGGGTGTTTTTAATTTTGAGGTTGTTTTTTTGTTTAGATTTTTTTTTTCTCAGCCATCCTGAGATTTTTCTCTGTAATCTATTTGACGCCTGTTCTGCTGCCAGTCCGAGTAACTCTACTCCCCGACGACGAGGGACCAAAGACACAAAAGCAGGCCGGCTTGGCACTCTGTGACTTGGTGCTTTTGAGATTTGAACCTGTGGCGCCAGGTCAACATGTGCATGCTGAAGGGCTTCGAGCAGCCTTCCAGTGTTCTGGTCTTGTTACTTCAACGTGCTCCTTTTGTTAAATAGACCTTCCCCTCCGTCTCATCTCGTCCCTCAGGTCACCGCTTTGAAGATGTCCCCGGTGTGCGCCGACACCTGGTCAGAAAGAGCACCAAAGGTCAAGTGGTGCATATCGGCAAAGACCACAAAGAGCCGAGCACGCGCAGCCGTAAGCAGGACCGAACCCCACATGAGGTGAGACATGACGGGATGTTTGTCCTCGTGTTCGTCAGTACCTGATGTACAGATGTGAAAATGTTTGGATTCATCAGATTTGTAAAGGTCGAGGAGAGGATTATTATGGATGATAATATTACTGAATCACTGATCAAAGCAGCCAGTTAACCACCTACACACAGAACTGGGACGATAACTTTACAAATTAAATTGATTGAAAACATGTCGGACAAAATGTTTTACGAGTTTATGATTTATAGTATTGTGAAAAAAATGCAGAGTGGAGACATGCAGATCAATTCTACATCCTTTGATTTGTACACGAGCGTTCAAAAATACAGACAAAGGCCAAGTGTGATCAGGCGCCTGATATTTGTGGAAATATGAAATGAGGAATTTAAAATTCAGTTTTTTGTTGGTAAACAAATATTTTCTTTGCAATATTTTAATCTAGTTCTACTAGATTTTGCTCATTCCCCCCCCAGAAATAAAGTGTTGAAGGTCCTGGGAAATGTTTTCCACCTCTCAGATGTAGCGCTGCGTCTCTTCTGGGGAGGGAAGGAGACAATTAAAAATGAATGAATGACTTCTTTCCTTTCACATGGAGAGGAAAAAAGTGGGGGGAGAGGAGCGTAGGTAACCAGACACTGGGACACACACACATTCTCACACACGGATCTAAGCAGAAGGCCGAGCACACAACAGGTCCCTGTCAGGTGTGTGTGTGTGTGTGTGATGAGGAACAGTTACCTGTTGGTATGTGTGTGAACGCGAGGCTCCGGCCCTTTTTTGAGTCCTCTCCTGCGTCCTCCGTCTCGCTCCTCCAGTCGTTACCGGTGTTTGTGTACCGCTCGGCCTCGCGGCTCGAAGGCGTCCTGCTGGACATGGACTCGGGTCAGATGGCTCGGTACCAGAAGGTGAGGTCTGGGCGACGGGCCCGCCGTGAGGTTCGACCCCGTGTGAGCGTGACTTCACAGGCATGAAGCTGCTGTAGTGTGGATTAAAAAAGCAAGGATTGAAAAAAAAGTTTTCCAGCCTGTTTTATGATCTTCACCTAAAAAGGGAATTTGATTTAACAGCATGGTGTTTAATTAAAAACTTGAGTGAACATATTTAGTGCTGAGAGATGCAGATAATCGTATACTTGTATTTTTCTGCACCTTTTATTGGTCGATCTCGGGGTTATAACAGATCAAATGTCTTCTCTGTGTGTTGACTGAATCTAATTGAATGACTTGGTCCTGGTCAGCATGGAGTCGGTTTTTAATGGTAACATGCAAACTGCCTCCCTACAGACTCCCCCACTAAACAGACTCATAACAAGTGATGAAGAGAAATTGCGTTGGCTGTAAAACAAGTATTTGGCACAATGGCGAAGGTGCACGTTGTGTGTGAGTGATGACGCACGTTCTCACCGACAGCCGACATGCCTTCCTGCGTCCGTTTGTCCCCGCAGGTCTTTGTGGAGCTGAACGAGCTGACCATGGACAAGAACCAGGAGATGCAGTGGAAGGAGACGGCTCGATGGATCAAGTTTGAGGAAGACGTGGAGGAGGAGACGGACCGCTGGGGGAAACCTCATGTGGCCTCGCTGTCGTTCCGCAGTTTGCTGGAGCTCCGAAAAACCATCTCTCACGGTACGTTGGAGTTTAGAGCCGCCACTCGTTAGCCTGAGAGTTTTTGCAGCGTTGCTCTTATTATTTTTTTTTGTTTTGTTTCAACAGGTGCCGTGCTGCTGGACCTGGACCAGAAGACCCTGCCCGGCATCGCCCACCAGGTGGTGGAGCAGATGATCATTTCAGACCAGATCAAAGCTGAGGACCGAGCCAACGTCCTGAGGGCGCTGCTGCTGAAACACAGGTGACCTGAAGCCACGCACAGAAACAGACGTTAGCGCCCATTTCCTTTTAAGGGATTAACAACCTTTGTTCGCTGTTTCGTCAACGTCTTCCCCAGTTGTAAAGGTTTTATTTTTTTTTATTCAAACTTTATTTAACAGGGGAAATTCCCATGGAGACGCACACTCTTTTTAACCAGGACAAAACTTTGGAAAAAGTTTTAAAAAAAAAAAGAAAGTCTATCAATGAATTAGCATGTGCATACACCCTAAACCAGGGGTAACCAACCCTGGTCCTCGAGGGCTACTATCCTGCATGTTTTAGATGTCTCCCTCTTCCAACACACCTGATTCAAATGATCAGGATTGTTATCAGGCTTCTGCAGAACTTGATGATGAGATAATCATTTGAATCAGGTGTGTTGGAAGAGGGAGACATCTAAAACATGCAGGATAGTAGCCCTCGAGGACCAGGGTTGGCTACCCCTGCCCTAAACCCTTTGGAGTGGGGCTCCTGTGGCTCAGTGGGTAGAGTTGGTCACAGGTACGATGTGAACACAGCAGCCTTACAGTCAGTGTGTGAATGTGGAGGTGTAAAAGCACTTTGAGTCGTCAGAAGATGAGAAAAGTGCTAAACAAGCTGAAGTATCAGTAACAGCATCACTGGCTGTTTTATAAGGAAGAGCAGTGACGTTATCTCACTGCTGCATGCTTCCTAGTACTAGATGGCTCCACTCCTGGTCTCTGCCTCTCTTCCTCCACCTCACCCTCTCTCTTTCCTCTCCCGGCCTCCCATAGTCATCCGAGTGATGAGAAGGAGCACAGTAGCCCTTTCCCCAGGAACATCTCTGCGGCCAGCCTGGGCAGTCTGATGACGCACAACCACAGCGGCAACCACACCCATCAGCCGGAACCGTCGGTGACTGACCCGCTCATGGGGACCGTCCACACCGTGGGGGAAACGGAAACACGCGTCAACATAGAAAAGAACGATCTGCAGGCGAGTAACCAGTACTTTCTATGACTCCAGGAACCAGCATCTCAAATGTTCTGATTTATTTTATTTTTTTTCATTTTCATTTTGCAGCAGAAGGAGCCGCCTGTGGTTTATGGTATGCATCGGTCCAAATCGAAACACGAGCTGAAGCTGCTGGAGAAGATCCCTGAAAACGCTGAGGCTACTGTAGTCCTTGTAGGTGAGTTTTCTCCCACTGAAGACTCCACACATTGCGTTAAAGTCATAATTCCTCTCCTTGATTTTTCCACACCGAGTGGTGTGCTGTCAGTATGTAAACCCTCCCGTCCTGTCGTCCTGTCCAGGCAGCGTGGACTTCCTGGAGCAGCCCACCATGGCGTTTGTGCGGCTGCAGGAGGCCGTGGAGCTGGAGTCGGTCCTGGAGGTCCCCGTGCCCGTTCGCTTTCTCTTCGTGCTGCTGGGACCAGCAACCACCAGCATGGACTACCACCAGATCGGACGCTCCATCTCCACACTCATGTCGGACAAGGTGAGGGTCATTATGAGGTCATTATTGAAACAAAAACCCAGTAAAATGTTACTGAAACACATTTCATAAGAACGGATTAAAAGGTCTGATTATTGTCAGTCAAGCACGGCTAATGAGGCGTTATGATTTCGTGTTCGTGCACACAGTCGTCTGTGTCATGACCGTGCTTGTTCTCGCACTCGGCGGTGCACTTCAAGTGTTACTGGAGGATTTATCTGGAGGGCAGACCAGAGAGCTCAGGCCGTACGCAACTCCCCGAAGTGCCACATGTGAACTGCAGACGCCCTGTTTCTCCAATATTTTCTTCTGTGCTTGGACCGAACAATCTTTCTCAGTCTTTGTATGTTGCCAGCTAGTTCGACACAGTTTGGCAATGAAAGACACTTTATTTATTAGTGCACGCAAATGCAAAGTTAAAATAAAAGTCTAAATCTGGTTTCAGTGTTTCGAAAAAAAGTTTGAACAAAAATAACCAAAAAAAGAAAAAAAACCTTTCTGTTTCTGTATGTTGTTGATGTTTCCTTGTCAACACTTAACTGGCTATAACTAAGTGTTGGCTGACTGCTGCTGGTTTCTTCACTCGTTGCACCAAGCAGCGTGTTGATAGGAAGCAAAAGAGTCTGCAGTGAGTCAACGATGATGCCTTGAAGATGTCGTCTCTGCAGGACCTGGTGCCCCGTACCGTCTCCACTTTAAGAGCTTAATCTGAGAGGTCACCTTCAACAACGACTGTCATCACTTACTGACATACAGTCACTTCCTTGAGCCCTTGAGCCTGGTTTTAATACGTTATGTCATATTATGGTTGTATCCTATGTAAGGTTAAGTTATTGGTGAAATAAGTTTGCGTCTCAATCTCCATCCAGCAATTCCACGAGGCTGCCTACCTGGCGGACGACAGGCATGACCTGCTGAACGCCATCAACAGCTTCTTGGACTGCAGCATCGTGCTGCCGCCGTCGGAGATGGGAGGCGACGAGCTGCTGCGCTCGGTCGCTCGCTTTCAGAGGGAGATGCTGCGCAAGAGGGAGGAGCAGGGCGTCAAACTGCTCGCCAAGGAGCCGAAAAGCTTCGAAGAGAAAGGTGAGCATGTCTCTGCACATCGGGAAGGTTCTGTCGTCGTTGTAACTGCTTCCTGTTTCAGTTACCGGTTGTTGTTTTTTTTTCCTGTCTCGTCGTCCAGAAGCCTTCCTCGCTCCGCTGAAGAAAAAGTCGGACGACCCTTTGGAGCGCCGAGGGCGTCCCTTCGGCGGGCTGATTCGAGACGTGCAGCGCCGTTACCCAAAGTACCTCAGCGACTTCAAGGACGCCCTGAACAGTCAGTGCATGGCGGCCGTCATCTTCATCTACTTTGCCGCTCTCTCTCCAGCCATCACGTTTGGAGGCCTGCTGGGTGAGTAGAGTGGCGCCCGCTCATTGTCTCGCGTGTCAGATCCCTGTCACGGTTTAAGTGTTGATGATCTATTGAAGAAACTGGAAACCTCATCTGTGTCCTTTTGTGGCGCTGATCTGTTGTCTCTCTGTTGCTAGGCGAAAAGACTGAAGGTCTGATCGGCGTCTCGGAGCTGATCGTGTCCACGGCGGTGCAGGGCGCCATCTTCTGCTTGCTCGGAGCTCAACCGCTTCTCGTCGTGGGCTTCTCTGGACCGCTGCTGGTCTTTGAAGAAGCCTTTTACAGTGTAAGTTTATAACAAGGGAACCAGCACGCGAACAACTCAAATGTCACGCGTGCAAAACTCCCCGATCAAATGTTTGTGTGAAGCCAGTTTGAGACCGTTTCATACTTGTTCTTTTCCACTCTTCACTTGTGAATACGTCAATTACACGTAGCGTTTATGCAAAGGCAGAAAACGTCTGTTCTGCAGAGAGCACGTCGGCTGTGTGGCACGCACCTCTTGCAACGTCTAGACTTTCTCAGACGTTCGACCATTAGCTGTCGTCCGAGCTCAGACTGAGACGAGGGGGGGGTTTGGTGTGCGGGGTCGAGCAGGGTGATCGACGGAGCAGACGGACAGGGCGGATGTTTTTGCTAACTGCCACTTTAAAAACAGCCGAGTTGTGGTTTGACTTCCCAGAATCTAGTAAACAAGTGAGGTTACCATGGAGACGGCAGAGACTCCAGGAAGTGACCAAGCTCAGGCAAGAAGCAGTCTGCCTCTAAACCCTGAGAGATTACATCTATTTTGTTTTTAAATAGGAGGTGGGTTTTGTTGCCTTTTATAGGAGCAAGTCTCTATTCAGCTAACCGGATGTTTTCATTACACCGTCATTCAACAGAAAAAAGAAGAAAGTTGCACTTTTAATGGTTGTCTTAGAAAGAAAAGCACACGCGAGTGTTTTTGCAAATCTGTGTTTGCAGAAATAATCAAAACAAAAAAACTTAAATATTCCTTCATTTTGTTCGGTGCATTTTTTTTTTCTTTGCATCAACCATCAAGTGTCTAATCATGAAAAGTGTCTTTTACTAATTGTAATAAGCAGTCTGAGACGGGTTTAAACGAGGTGTTCTGCTTTTGTGACGTCTGCGTCCTCACAGTTCTGCAAAGCCAACGACATCGAGTACCTGACGGGCCGCGTCTGGATCGGATTCTGGCTCGTCGTCATCGTGATCGTCACGGTGGCCTTCGAGGGGAGCTTCCTGGTGCGCTTCGTGTCCCGCTTCACCCAGGAGATCTTCTCCTTCCTCATCTCGCTCATTTTCATCTGCGAGACCTTCATCAAGCTTGGCAGGGTACGCCACCAACTTCCAATAACAACTCCTCATTAAGAAAAGGTTTTTGTTGGCACGCTGTGATCCACGTCGCCGACACTAAACTGAACAGACTAATCTTTGGACCCGATTCAAACCTCAGAGTAGAAATGAGTATGTTTTTTTTAGCAGGGGCACCTGGAATCTTTTGAGATTGATTGGCCTCAAAGGATTATTGGATTAAGAGTTTAAGTATTTTGTGACTCGGAGAGTTTGTTTTTTTTAGTTTATGGCGAGGACTTGAAAGGCTTAATCTCATTTTCCAGGAAGTGTGGTTGTGGTTCTTTTGCAGCGTGATAAATAATTATCCCTCCAAGAAACACACACACACACACACGCACTCAGATTCTGAGCATTCATTTAACCCTCTATGTCGTCGAGCAGATATTTAAGGAGCACCCGTTGAAACGATGCTCCCTGGACAACAGCACGGGAGGAAACGCCTCGGCAGAAAACGTCACTCTGGCGTTGAACAAAAGCATGTCGCCTGTGACGATGGCGGTCCGAGGCGAGCCCAACACGGCGCTGCTCTCTCTGGTTCTCATGGCCGGGACGTTCTTCATTGCCTTCTACCTTCGCAAGTTCAAGAACAGCGCTTTCTTCCCTGGACGGGTGAGAAGCTGCAGCAACAAAACCGTCTTAAACCTTGTCTAGATGCATATCAGCGAGGATCTATATTTCTATATTTTTCGGTTCAGTAAATGAAGCCACCTCTCATTGTTGATTTTTTTCAGTTTCGCAGGGTCATCGGCGACTTCGGCGTACCGATCGCCATCCTCATCATGGTCCTGGTGGATTACAGTATAAACGACACGTACACACAGGTAAGACTTAAAGGTCCGCACAGTTACTGTTGTTGTTGTTGTTATTATTGGAGCCAGAATGTTTTTTGTCTTTGCAGGAAACCCGACACAAGACGGAGGATTTGTATTTGAGTGTAATACCAACACCAAACACTAGGTGGAGTATTTGGAGGCGTATAGTAGCAAATTAAAGTTAAGCCTCTCAACACACCTCAATCAAAATATCTGGAGCCCGATGAACAGCATAGACTCCACCTAGTGGTCAACGTTGGTATTGCACTCAAATATAAATTCCCAGTGTTGTGTTGTGTTTGTCAACAATCCTCCTTAAATCCTCCGACAGCGGATCAGTAAAGGGTGACTTTATCGTTTCCTCTTTGCTAACTCTGGTTTTCCTCTTCTGTCCAGAAACTGAGCGTTCCTTCAGGTTTCTCCGTGACGAGTCCTGACAAACGTGGCTGGTTCATCAGTCCTCTGGGAACAAACCGGCCGTTCCCCGTCTGGATGATGTTTGCATGCTGTTTGCCCGCTCTGCTGGTTTTCATCCTCATCTTCATGGAGACTCAGATCACCACGTGAGTTTCACTGCGAGTCACATCGGGGGAGAGAATCAACAGAGTTGATCCTTGATTCATTTTCAGTCGGGTTGGATTGTTTCTGTATTAATTTGAACGCATGTAAATGCTGCTACAGTGTCAGACAGGATGGTTACCTGCAGGCTGCAGAAACACACTTTTATACATTGTTCATAGTGGAGATACATTTGACTGTCATAGGAGAGGAGAAAACTCAACAAAAAGATGGTAGGCTCTGTTTTGTCCACAGGGGGGCGCCAAAATCGACGCACACAAAAGTATATAGTCGACTTTTAAAAAATTAAAAAACACCAAATAGCCAAGTTAAACTGAATTAATCGAAGGTTATACAAGAAATCTGCAACCTCATCTTTCTGAGTCTGGTTGAATTCTCCGAGCCCCGTCGTTAACGTCTTTGTCCCGCCTCCTCACTCAGCCTGATAGTGAGTAAAAAGGAGCGGATGTTGGTGAAGGGTTCTGGTTTCCATCTGGACCTGCTGCTGATCGTTGTGCTGGGCGGCAGCTCGGCTCTATTCGGCCTTCCGTGGATGGCGGCGGCGACCGTTCGGTCCGTGACCCACGTCAACGCTCTGACTGTCATGAGTAAAGCGGTCGCCCCCGGTGACAAGCCTCGCATCCAGGAGGTGAAGGAGCAGAGGGTCACCGGGCTCCTGGTGGCCATCATGGTTGGTGAGTATCCGGCTTTAAATAAATCAGTTTTGTTGAAATCTTTTCTGATAAATGTGATGTTCAACACTTCTTCTTCCCCTCTCTCTACACAGGTATGTCTATTGTAATAGGAGAGCTGCTGCGTCAGATCCCCCTGGCAGTGCTGTTTGGGATCTTCCTCTACATGGGTGTGATGTCCCTGAATGGTATCCAGCTCACAGAGCGGATGATGCTGCTGCTAATGCCACCAAAGTATCACCCTGACCACACCTACGTACGAAAGGTGAGAGGAAGGAGTTTGTTTCTGTGTTCCGGTCTTTCTCTTTTTCACGTTCGAAGTGCGATCAGTGATGCTACGATCGACCTAAATCGAATGTGTTTGCCGCAGGTCCGGACTCTGCGTATGCACCTGTTCACCTGCATCCAAGTCGTGTGTTTGGCGGTGCTGTGGGCCGTTATGTCCACACAAGCGTCTCTGGCTTTCCCCTTTGTCCTCATCCTCACCATCCCTGTCAAGATGTTCCTGCTGCGCCGCATCTTCACCGTCAGAGAGATGGCATGTGTAGGTTCACCTCTTGAAATACCTTTTTCTGTTTTAAAGCTTGTGTGTATGTAAAAACCACTGTGTCCTAGCTCGCTCACCTGGGATTGTTGTGCTCTGGCTTTGACGGTAAAGATCCAGAAGGACAATATTCACAGAAAATATGTCAACACTGATAAATTTATCTGTTACATTAACTTCATCTTAAAGTCTTTTATTTAATATTAAGAAATCTCATTTTAATGCGAATATTTTTAATGCAACTTTCATGATTTTTAATGTTAAAAGAGAATATCCCCAAAGCATTCTGGGAAATGTAGGACTTTTTTTTAACCACTTGCCATAAAACTGGTAAAGAATATTTTCCCATCACTAAATCACGAGTAGCAAAATAATAAATGCATGACGCCTTGTCAGGGGAGATTTTATTATTTTATAGGAACAGGCTGTTTTCTGTGTCTGTAGCTTTAAATATGTAAATGAGCTGTGTCTGACCACGCCCCCTCTCTGGAAGGGCTCGGGTGTACTCGGTGCTTTCTGGCTCCATGTCCTATTGTTTACGGTGAGAAGGCAGACTCAGAGGGCAGAACAAACACCGAGCTGTGGGAGTGTCACCCACCTGGGGAAGGGGCTACTGCCCTTTGTGATGTCATGAAGGGAAAATCTGAAAAGGGCCTGTTGGAGCAGGCAGAAGACGGGAAAGCTTGGGCTTTTCTCATAATTGGGTTTTTTTTAGACAGACTAAAGACATGTTAGTGATAAAGTGTATTTTGCAGAGTATTTGACCTTTAGGTAACTGCATCTTATTTTTTAAGTAAATCTTTTGGACCCGACCATATAAGGAGTGCAAACAGCTATAAGCGGATAAATAAAGTGACAGTGCAAAGTGCACAGACATTACACAAAGGAGATATTTGATGTCTTCACATGCGATGTTAAGTAAATCTAGTTTGTATTTAAATCCTTTATTTTCTCCCCTCCAGCTGGATGCAGACGACGCCGAGCCCAAGTTTGACGAGCGTGACTGTCACGATGAATACTCGGAGATGCACATGCCGGTGTAGCTGATGTTACGCCACTGTATAACCAATGAACTCTTGGTGAACACCAAACGCTGTCTGTCTAAGGGTGATACACTCACACTCTGATCACTGTGCACCGCTGGACTCCTTTAGAAATCACTGAGACGTGGCAGTCAGCGGTCTGGCGTGGTCGTCGTTATAACTTAAATGATTTATGTAGAAATCCAAACATAGTTTTCACTCATAACATACTTTTTAAAAATATATATTTCAGGGGATAAGAGATTCCAAATCGAATGATCTGAAGTTTAATATGAAATGTTAATATAGATAGAATCACTAGACATATTAGTTTTTAGCCCTGAAAGGTTGCTCTGATTCACATTGAATATGTGGAGGATAAATGGGATTTATTATTTTATAATTAACATGCTGAGTTACTGCTATACTAGCTTGTCGCTTTCTCGTTTTTCGTGTCGTGTTTTAAGCTCACAAAGCGCCTTATGAAGGAATTAAAAAGGTATACAGAGAGGGCTCTCGTCCCTCGCTCTGTCTACGTCCAGACAGATGATCACTTTACCCGCCTCCTGAAGCTCGTAGCACTTTTTTTAAGGACACCAAATCTGAACAATGACTGTATTTTATGTAATTATTTTATCTGCGGTGTCTCCATTAATCCCTTAAATATCAGTGTTGCTAAAGTGCGCTTCTTGAATGACCCTCTGTAATTGTTTTTTTGTTTTTTTTCTAACCATGCATCGTTGGTGTGCCTCAACACAGCAGTTTTGTATCATATTTGGGCTTTTATGTCGAGCTCTGTTCCTGCAGTGAACTAAAATCACCAGCAGAGGGAGCTCGTGCGGGAATGTGAGGAAACTCCATGAAATGCAGTTTTGTTTTTTAATGGCATGCAATGACATCAAGCTCTGCTTCTCACAACACACTTTAAGACTAAACATTAACACTGTGGCATGATAAAGATATATGATGAATGTCTCCACACACGTTTAGAGCACTAATGTATTAATGTTGGGGTTTTGTTTGTGAGGTCTCACTTGGTGTGGTTGATTTGTGGGAGTCACTGTAATTTATTGGTGCCAAATGTCCGCTGTAAATAGTTTGATGATCAGACAATTTAAGCTGCAGTTCAGAGCCGTCTCACATCTCGCGATACTGTCGTCGGTCTAAATTAACAAACGAGAAACACAGTAAAAACATTCCATCTGTTCACATCATCTTTCCTCTCTCTCTCTTTTATTTTGTTGCTTCGACTAATTGTTTGGACATTTCATTCACACTCGTGAACTTCGGTCGACCAAATTTCCACACGTGCTGTGTAGACAATCTCCATATTCATGCAACACTGATAGGGAAAAAATTCAAATTCACATGCATGTTATTTTTGTCTCTCTTTTTTGTGTCATGTTGTATCAGTGTGACATGGATTGGTTAAAGCTTTGACTGTGTCAAATAATTAAAACTCTCGGTCGCCCCCCCCCCCCCCCCCCCTCCTCTCAGCCCGGCTCCTGCTGTGATCTTGTGCCTGTTTGCTGTCATTAAAGGCGCACAAAATCAAAGTGCCTGAGGGACCATGACGTGATCCGCTACACCTGTGTATGTGTGTGCGCGCGCGTGAGTGTGTGTGTGTGTGTGTGTGTGTGATGGTCAGCACTTTCTCGACGCCCATAAATCTAAACATCTCTTTTTATTTGTATCCGCTGCATCGTTGCTGTTTTTGAAGATTTAAATGGAGATTATCACAGACCTGTTTTATTGTTGTGTGCGCACACACACTTTGCTGTATCATCGCGATGCAAAAAGATGGGGGGTGTTCGTGTTTGTAGGCTAACAGTGTCAGTTTGTTGTTTGTTGTTTTCTGTTCCTGTGAATGAAGTGAAGGTAGTCTGTGTAAGCCAAAGTAAATGTCCAGAGTTGTGAAGTGCTGATCAAACACGTTGTTCCATTTCAAAAAGCAATACTGAGTCAGAGGAGCCGACGTCCCTCTGCTCTTTAATGGTTAAAGTATTGATGACAAATAAAAGTTATTTTCTATTTATCATGGCTGCTGTTCGTTCTTCTTTGTAACAAATCACGTCGCGATTTAAGTGAAATTAAGTATCGACCAATCTGTAAAACTTGTTCAACGTTATGTAAGTCTAAGAGGCCAAATGCACGAGCACACATGCAATGACAAAATTGTGCAACAAACGCATACATGCACTGTTTATACATGAATGTGCTGCAAAAACAGAACTAATAAAAATATAGAAATTAATGTTTGTTTAGTGGTCATTATGACCGCTAGATGGCGATATTGACCCACTTTGCACTGCCTCCAGATGTGTTTGTTCACCACCTTATTTGCCTCTATGAAGGTTTATTCTCTGATGGGCCCACTGCCCAACAGAAATGTAGTTTTGCTTATGTAAATTATGTAATCTGAATTTTTTTTTCCATCGACTGATGACACTGCTCTGTGACCACGGCTAGGTCGATCTGTGTTTTGTGATGTAGGTCTGTAACAGCAGCTCGGAAGCTGCTGCCTGTGTGATCAGGACACTCTGAAAAAGACTCTTAATCTCAGTTAGGCTTTCCTGGTTAAATTAAACAAATATTGAGACTGTGTTTGAGTTTTGATCGGAATTGTTTGGTGGATTCCTCTAATAAGCAGCACCTGTGTTAAGATAAGTCAAAGCTCTGGCCTTTTTTGTTGTTTCAAGTCAGACCTGTGACTCCTCTCTCTGACTCTATCCACTGTCCTGTCTCGAAATAAAGACATGAAAAGCATGATCAAAAACAGGACTGGAGTGGATTTAGAACGAGGAATATGAACATCAATGAATATATATCAATATCAAATTACAGACGTCAGCTTCTGATTATGAAATGTGCAGCAAAAGCAGAGAAAACATTCACATCTAAACAAAGAAATGTGAGGCAATAACAAGCAAAGCAAGGAGCATGAAAAGAATGAACAATCTTCAATTAACGTGTGTTCATTTTTAAGTGTCTGTTAAATTTGTTGTGATATTTGTCTATTTAAAGGGTTTTTTCCAAGTTGCAAAATGTTGAAATCTGAAGAACAAAAACAGAAGTGAATGTTCTCCCTCTCTCTCTCTCAGAGCAAAGAGAGGGCTGGGTGTTCTCTCCTGTTCAGTAAGAAAAACCACAGAGTGGGTGGGCCGTCACACTTTGCTCTCGTCCTGATACAAGGAGAAACATGGCTGCTCTGTTGCTGCTGCTGCTCTTCACTGTGGGAGCGTTGTTTCCTGGATCTGATGCACAGGAGGCTTACAGTAAACTTCCTGACGTCTACAAGAAAGGAGTGGATCTGGCCCTGGAGAAGCTGCACTCTCACGCGGGAATCCAACACCATTTTCTCTTCCTCAGAAGTGTGCAACAGTCAGACATCGAGGTTTGTTTGCTCAGTGCTTATCTGTGTCATGCTCTAAGCTCATTGTGTGTTTAACTGAGATTTACTTTGAGTAAAATCCTTCATGAAACCTCTTCTCATTAAAAAAAAAAAAAAATTATCAAAGAAAACTCCTCTGAACTTACTGCAAGCTTCAAATCCTCCTTTTCTTTTCGATTCTTTAGCCCGGTTTCGATGTGAAATACATCTACCACCACTTCCATCTCAAAGCCACCAAGTGTCCAAAAGGAACAGCGGACGCCTCGGGATGTCAGTTCAGAAACGACAGAGTGAGTTTTGTCTGATTTTTAAGCGGCTCGACTTGAGCTCTGAAATGTGGGATTTGCCGGTGAACGCCTGCTCTGACTTGTCCGTGTGCTGTTTTTGTTTGTGTGCGCTCGTGCAGCCGCTGATCGACTGCGGGATCTGCTACAAAACACTTGCAGGAGAGATTGAACAGGAGCCCAAACCGTACGTCCACTGTGTCCACAGGAATGTTCTCACAGAGGTTAGTCTGTTTACCATGACGTCAACGTCAACCATCGTTCATGACAAACCCACACACGTTCATTATTTGATTATTTGACTACACTAATGTATTATTTTTTAAATCTCTTTTGAATGTTAGGAGATGAAGGAGGCCAGAGTTCAGCACTGCAACACAATGAGTTACAGCAACGGATCCCCAACTCTTCTGGCATCACTGGGAGAAAACTGAGTCCTTGGAGGACTCATCGGATCGTGATTGTGACACTTTTCAGGGTTTCTGTGTTTGTTTACTTTATGGTGCCGTAGTTTTACTTCCTGTTTGTTAAGTTTCCCTACATTCATGAGAGATTGTTGTGTGTGACCTGATCAGAAACTTCTTGTTTAACGTCCACACAAATATGTTTGAATCTCGACTTTTACAGATAGATCAATAAAGTTTGATTTGTGTTACACGTTTCATTTTATTTAACATTCATTATTCTCTATGGAAAACTGTAACAGGCTGGTCTGTTGTCAACAGATTGGTGCTCTGCACATCTCTCCATAAGAGGGTGGTGAGTTGGGCACCCTCTTATGGAGTAGTGTTCTTGTTGGGGTTCATTCGTGTGCCAGAGACATTTTTCTCTTTAAGGGAAAAGAGGTGAAATTCAGCTGACTGGGAGTTAAGTTTATATTGTTTTTTTCTGTATGTGTGGGTTACGGTTAGGGACAAAACTCGAATAGCAAGTTACTTAATTTCTGCATGAAAAAGGAGCAGCACACCTTGTCACGTGTGTGTGTGTGTGTGTGTGTGTGTGTGTGTGTGTGTGTGTGTGTGTGTGTGTGTGTGTGTGTGTGTGTGTGTGTGTGTGTGTGTGTGTGTGTGTGTGTGTGTGTGTGTGTGTGTGTGTGTGTGTGTGTGTGTGTGTGTGTGTGTGTGTGTGTGTGTGTGTGTGTGTGTGTGTGTGTGTGTGTGTGTGTGTGTGTGTGTGTGTGATGCCCACAATTGTGTAGTCTTAAGTGTTTTTGTATTAAAAGGGTCGAACTCATCTGTATTTTTTGGTGATTTTGTTTCTTGATTTGTAGTTTCTCGTTTACGCCACTAGAGGGAGAATACGGTAAAGTGATTATTGGCGAGGCTGCACCAGCTTCCTCTCCTCATACAGAGAATCTTGAGTTAATCACGAGGAACGACTCATGAGACGCGTCACGTCTCGATCGACTCAGGGTGACTGGGAAGGAAAGGAAACTCATTTGTTTTGATTTTATGAAGGAGGAGGGACAGGGAAGCTGTGATTGGTTCATCAGATTGGTACCTCTTGGCAGACATTGGTCGAAGTTTTTAGAGGCTTACAAACTGCTACAGATGACGGATTTACGTTGTTCCTTTTTCAGAGTACGTGGGTTATTAATTTCTGTCAGGACCTAAAGACAATTTTAAATGAAATCTTAAAAAGTGTATCTGGAGAAAATTACCAAACCTGCCTTTAAGTATGTACACTCAAAATGTTTCCTCTGTACATTTTCTTCAAAACAAGCAAAACTTTATTAACTCTGAAATAATTCAAAATGATTATTGTTTCTTTAACTGAAAATACGCCTAAAAAACGTGATCCACACACAGTATTGAGTTTTTCCCAACCGTTTTGTCATGTGACCTGCAAACCAGCGTCTCTTTGGGGGGGGCCCCTTTCACATGAGCTGTTTTGTCGTTAAATGGAAACAAAAAGAGATTTCCCAAAATGAGAGTGCTGCCTCTTTCTTCTTCCCACAGTTTGCCGGATGGAGTCACTAAAAAAATGTTGAGATGGCAGAGGGGAAAAAACAAATGTTGTGCACTTAAAAAGCAATATGCAAAGGAGCTGTTTTTAAAGTTAGCTTCTTTCGGTTATTCCAAAGTGTCCATCGTGGTTTCACTGGTGTCACAGTTGTTTGTTTCAGTGGACATCAGAACTTCTGCAATGAAACTAGCAGGAATACAACTTCCTTTCCTTTAAGTGACCCACTTTCCTGTAAGTGCAACAAGAGAGCTGATGAAGTAGAACTAAAAGAATTCATTCCCCCTCTGTTCACTGCTGACCTTTATCTTTGTCCTGGGGCCAAAGGCTTTTCACGGCATGTTGGGCTCGCTTCAAGGAGGACGGATTACTAATCCAAGCAGAAACATTTAAGGATATGAGTGTAAATCCACTTCTGGCACAGTTTCACACTCTCCTGAACCCCCCCTCTGCTGACTATGAGTTTTGCACAGACAAGTTTTAATCTGCACGCCCCCCGGGGTTGTAACAGGAATTTGGCAAGGAGAAGTAAACACGTAGAGCAGCAGGCCTGTTGATGGTCACTTGTTGCTCATACAGCCTTAATAGGACTTGTTTTTCCTGTGCGTATTGATCCTGCCGGGAGAGGAGGGTTCACTCTCTGAACAGAGCCGCTCTTCCTCACACACTAACGATAAACATGTCTGCTGGGTTGCTGTTGCTGGTTTGTGCCGGAGCTGTGCTGTACTCTGTCGACGCACAGGATCCTTACACTGAGCTGCCTGATTACTACAAGAAGGGAGTGGATCTCGCCTTGGCGCAGCTCAAGTCTCACGCCGGGGTGCACCACCATTTTCGCTTCCTGAGAAGTTTGCATAAGTCAGACATTGAGGTAAACTTGGCATCTTTTATTTCTATTATTGTTGCTTTTATCAAGTCTCTGACATATTCTTTAATTTGCTTTATTCTTTATAATAGCATGGCTCATGACAGATAGATAGATAGATAGATAGATAGATAGATAGATAGATAGATAGATAGATAGATAGATAGATAGATAGATAGATAGATAGATAGATAGATAGATACTTTATTGATCCCGAGGGAAATTCAGGCAAACACTGATGGAAGTTTTAGTGGACTTTATGAAGCAAAATTGAAGGAAATCCTTCCCACGAAAGTCCTCAGGGAAAACTACAAAACAATTTAAAAAAGCAAATAAACTAAATATTCAATGAGAATGAAAATAGGTCAGAAACGGTTTTGTGTTCGACTCATTGCTTTCAGTTTCCTCTTCTACTCACATCTGCTTGAAGGAGTTGGCAAACTTCCTCGGCCTTCAGGGAATTCTGGCTCACACTTCTGCTTCAGGACAAATGCACTTTGAATCAACATGTTTTCAGCAGAACTTTGGTTTACTGAGAAGCAAACTCCTGTAAGGCGTGTCTTTGCTGGAAGTCCGTCCTGCTTCGACTTGATTCTCTGAAACAGTGATTGGTTTTAGAAGGCTAATATAAATTATTTTACTGTCAACATTTCATGTCCAATCACTTTATCTGCACATCCTGTAGGTTATCGGAAAATCGCTGACTTCTTGTCATTGTGAGATTTAGTTCATTTTGTCTTTTAAATAGTGCATCCAGAAAGTGACCTGGAAACACCTCCAGAAAACTAAAAGCCAATGAGAAAGTGTAAAATCCTGCAGTTCCTCTGAGTGTCAGGAAGTCGCATATACACACATTCAAAAAAGCTGTTTTTACAGCAGACATGAACATGTTTCATCATGAAGCCTGTTGTAGGGTGAGACAGCATTTCCAACATGGCGTCCGCCATCGATAGCTCTCTGAAGTAACCAATGGGCGACGTCACTCAGGCCTCGTTCACCTTCATTTAAAGTTGATGGGTAAACAGGAAGTAGTCCCTGTAGCAGCTTTAATTACTCAATGCTCAAACACTATCACATTAATGTCTGAAAATAAATCAGTCGGCTCCAAAAACAAAATAAAAAGACACAAAGCTCGACCACAGAGATCAACGGTGAAGCTAGCAAAGCAAAACTAGCCTACATGTTGAGTGCTAAATGACTCCACAACAAATAAATATGAACATAAAAGTCAAACGGTGATAAAAAAGTTAAACGAACCACATGGTTACATTTTTGTTTTACAAAAAGTACCCATAAACTATTTCAGGGAAGGTAAACTTCAGTTCTACTTACTAAAGTGCAAACTGGCTGTAAACGGGTTGCACCGCTCCAGTCTGCAGGGGCACCAGCAGAGGGCGCTCACGTTACATGTAAAGTATCAGTCCTGTGGAGACTCTTAACATATTATAAACGGTATTTAAACACTTAAAGTAGTCAAATAAGGGCACATGATGGCTTCATGTGTACGTCATGTTGAAATGATTTCTTCCTCTCGTGCAGGCTGGATTCGGTACGAGATATCTCTTCCATCATTTCTACCTGAAGCCTACCAGGTGTGCCAAAGGAACAGCTGACTCCAGTCCTCAGAGATGTCCCTTCAGGAATGACAGAGTGAGTGAATAAAAAAAAGGAAACGAAGATTTTTTTTGTCAAATATATGTAAAGTGTTCAAAACATTAACAACATCCTGGTGTTTTTAATCACCTCCCAGCCCCTGATGGATTGTGCGGTTTGCTACAAAACAGCAGCAGACCAGATCGAAGCAAGCCCCAAACCATATCTTGACTGCATCCAGAAACCAAGACTTACAGAGGTATTGCTCTCTTCTTTTTCTTAAATCCCACAATGCACTTATAGTTGTGTTTGATGCACAACCTTGCAAGGCTGGGTTTTCTTCTCATAAATAACGCCTGTGAAGAATTCTTAACGTGTTTACTCTCTTGTTTCAGGCGATGAAGACGACAAGGATCGAGCAGTGTGAAAAAATGACTTACAACAGTGGAGCTCCTACACTGTTGGCTGTTCGGGTCCAGTCCTAATATAGCCGTGAAAGAGCAGAAAAAGACAACATGCTAACATACTAACAAAATGATTCATAGTCAAACTGTTGCATGCTTTCTTCCTTACTGTGAGACTCTGACATGCCACTGGTCAGGGTCACTTCAAGGTTTACTAGTGCAAAAATAGTCCTCATTGTTTTCGTCCAATAAAGTCTTTGTATTCCTTGCATGACACTGTGTAATAAAAAAGAAAAGGGAAAATGCTATGAAGTAACTTGGATTTATGTGTTTTGTTGTGTGTGGACTTGTTTCTCAGATTCTGTATTGGCTCCAAATCTCCTCCCGCATATCTGCGCCCCCCCCCCCCCCCCCCCCCCCCTTACAAACAAACACCCACTCTCATTCAGAGTTGAAAGTCCATGGAAACAGAGATAACAAAGTGGATGAAAAAAATTTAAAACAAGCTCCCACAGGGCGTGTCATATCTTGCCTAAGTTCACAGATTATCTCTGTAACAGAAAAGAGAGTTCAAGCCGCTGTGAGTGCGATGGAAGTTCTGTACCTGCAGGACGACAGTGTCAGCTGACTTTGCCAACCAAGGTCACTTTGTGCCCCCCCCCCCCCCCAACTGGATTGTTTAGTAGACTTAGTGTCTGCTCTCTGTTATCTTAAAAGTCACATTCAGGTTTGTAGCACTGTATCATCATACGAAGGTTGTTACTGATGTTCTGTATCTAATCAAACAAGACAAATAGTTATTCTTTCTTTAGACTATTATTATGTGTTATGCTTGAAACCTGTGCTGCAAGTTAAGAGTCAGACAGAAGGTTTACTGAAACAGTAAAATTTGTCCATGTCAAAGAAAGCATTTGACTGTTTTTAAGCATTTCTTAAAGGGTCTTTCAGAAAGGTTGTAATGGGCTCTGAATGGGTCAAACCCATTCAAGGTCCATGATAGGAGGGTAGATCAGA